>NC_036840.1:1022543-1044849 GCF_002910315.2 Salvelinus sp. IW2-2015 | reverse complement strand
GCAAAAGGACGAACTTAAGCATTGACGAAATGTCTATGTTTATGCTAATTAGTTCTGATCTGGAAATGACTATTCCCACGCCCTTTGTTAATGCTTGCCTCCAGTGGGATTAATCTTTTCAACCCAATATTCAGGATAACAGTCCTTAGTGTTTACTTTAACTCAAATTTGACCTTATCTATTCAATACACATCATCCCTTTAATAAMTAACATTTATACTAAACACTTTCATTACCAGTAATATCTATTTTCCAAATAGCCCTTTTGTCTCAGTTTTTCTCTCATGAGTGGCCTGGTAATAAAAGGTCAGTACCCCAATTCCTTTTAGTCATTATTCTCCCAGCGAATATAATTTCAGCATGTCTATTTTTAGATACAGTTCACAGGTCATCAGACACAGTTGTCCCTCACTATTCAGTCGTTTAGGGTGGGTTTGAGTTCCACACCCACTTGTTGTCATATTCTCTCCCATGCCTTAAAGCATTCTGACGTCACCTTCCATGATAACTCCCTTATTCTACTGGTGATCTCTCAGACGAATTACAGATGATGTATCTATCAACATAACCATCACAGAGACCCACACTCCAATAAACCCTTTGGAGTAACTTTCATCACTTTTTATATGCAGAATGAACAAAGCACATTTYTGTATTTACCCAAAGACCATAACCCCAGGGAACTGATAATTTTACCTATGAACTCATMTTATATCAAAAAGTTTGAATAACTTTAGTCAATTTAAGATTACAACTCTTCATAATTTTCCCAGGGAAATAATAGATTTTCAAAGTAATTATACACTTTGAATAGAGTCTGGTGTTTCCTAATCATTTTATAATTAAATCCCACCTGTTCCAACAATTTCTAGTGAAGGTGATCAGTCTTTCACAGGAAATTCTTAGGATTCAGGGCATTTTGACACCATTAAAATGTTTCCACTCCCCTTTCTTTAGAAACAACTTAAATACATTTTTCAAAAAACATTTCCATCCTTCTGCATACCCAATTTGAAACTGAATTGGAAAAAACCCTTCCAATAAATCCACTAATGCATATTCATTCCCGGTACATGGTGTACTTAGTAGTGAACCATAGGCCAAGAACACAAAGGGACTGGACTCACTTATCCAGAACTCAATTTTTTAGCCTTATCCAGATATTTTTATTTTTAAAGCAACTGACTTTAACGAACTGCTTTCCACAGTAATGCAGTCTCCAATTACATTTTGACCAGAGAAGATTAAACCCTTTTTTTCTGGAAAAGAAAGTATACATATCGTTAATATTCACAATGTTACCTTTTAATCAGCAACCCAATAGCATTACTTATACATAGTTTTTATTCTATAAGCGTCTTAACAGTTTTCAGAGAATGACAGTGTCACCGTACACTTATTTTCCCCATACGCGATATCACCATATGCAAAACAGAGAGCTATTTTCTTATTGGTTCTTAGATATTGTCAATAGTTCTGCTAATCACCCGCACGTCTGCGAGGACGAGAGGAACCACATTTGTACTTCATTGTAATGTATTTTCTGATGATAGAATGTTACCGGGTAATGGCGTCCTCCATTATCCAGTTTTTTCATATTCAATCCGAATTCGGTAGAACTAATGTGCGCTTCTTTCAGTGACTCCATGGCTTTTTTTAAATCCCTCATCTCTCTATGCTATGGAGAAACAGTCTTTTTGTTTTCATGCCACTATTTATTTATTTATTTTTCCTAAATACTCCCATGTATTATACACCTTTTATTTACTATTTTTCCAAGGTAGAGCTAATCCCCTTTCCAATTAATAATTCATTTGTCACATCACTTAATTTCTCCTATCAAAGTCTACTCTATATAGTACAGACATTATTTCTGAATACTACAGATGACTTAATGTCTTATTCTAGTACAGTACTTCAAATATCACTGTGTTTTTCCCTTTACAGATATCATTATTTATTCATTTTATTAATTTGCTTATTTTATCACAAACTTTATTCAGTGTATTAAATCCAATTTAATACATTTTTCCTTATWATTTAGCTAGTTATAATGTCTACACTTTCTTATCATTGTCTTTTAACTTATTTTACTATATAATTCCTGATTCATGGTTTTAGTGAAACAAGCCTCAGTATTTTATTTTTTTCCCTCTCTGTCCTTCAGGCTATTTTTAGACTGCAGTCTCTGTTGGTACAGAGCTTATTTGAAACTTTCTTTCCGTTTATATACTATTCGTACCTCTTTAACACCTATTGTATTTTTACAATGGTCTTTTAACACATTATCACGTCAATTTTTATCATTATTTATAACTTATTTTGCCCAATATTTTTCCCGATTTTGTTCCTCTTCCCTGTGAGAGTTAAATGCACTTTCCTTCTCAAATTACACTCAGTTAACTGTCAGAGAGGCTTGCGCTTTCCTCTTCCTACCAGCAGTTGGTCACAGACACACACTATTTTCCTAATCTGCTCATTCATCACAAATAATTGTCATTCATTTATTCACGCATACCCTTCGTTTTTACCTAAAAACGACCCAGAGTTATTCCTACTAATTTAATCCACTTCCTCAACATAAACCGGAGCTATACTTATGGGATTTTTACGATATGACGAGACTACTACCTAATCGGGCCAGCCTGTCTTCATATCCTATTCACCCACCCAATACTGATCTCTATTCCATATTAGAGCAATATCGTGGCGTGACCTACCGATTTACAAACCCCCCGTTTAGCTAGACGGAGCATTTCTTATCCGCAGGATTTCTTTTGCAGTTGAACGCCGCACAATCAGGCCAGCGTTCTTTCTGCGTCCTAAATATTCACCCACAGACTCTCCTGCCGTGAATATCACACCCAAGCAGACCCCTTTTCTAATTTTCTTTTTAAAGGGCGGTATCGTGGCTTCCTATCTACTTATTTATGTTCTCAATCATATGAGTAGACAGCTGTAGCCCCACGCCTGAGCCAAGCCGCTCAGTCAGAGGGCACGAACAGTCGCGCTAGTCAGCCCACACAAGGTCCCCAAAATGAATGGTCCGACGAGAGGGGCAGTACGAATCACACACACCTGACACGAGTCGCTCGCTCAGGTTGCCTGGGGTGTGTTTACGCACATCCCAAAACAGATCCCGAAACGGTCGAGACCGGCCAAGCAGAATCAGACGGAACAACTCCCCCAATCAAACCAGACACGTGGGTCCGTTCGAGCAGTCCGACCAGGACAAATGCAAGCTCCCTCCGCTAAACACCCGACACAAGCAAAGTTCACAGCGCCTATTCACTCAATCTCTACTCATGCGCATACATTTATATTTAATACAATTCCCCAAATTACACATACATGCAAATTCATTGAATTCAAAAGTTCTCTAGTATTTACTGGTTTCTTTTTAGGAAATTTGAAAGAGAGACTTACGTGGCGCCCCTCTCGCTGAGACAGGATCTCTGAAGCAATCCATACAAACATTTCAACTATGTAAGACAAGCTTACCTTTTTATAGTTGTGGCCATATTGTTTGCAAGATTGTCCAAAGAAACTATCACCAGCCCTGAACGCCATTCCGCAGTCCCTGTCCCTCCTGGCTAAGCTCGCCAAATATGTCGTGGAAAATCGGTTCAAACCATAACACTTACAAGAACTTGTGAAATCAAATAGATTTTTAATACAATGTATCACAAGCCGGAGCGATCCGCGGATCCCACACCTTCCCAGAGCACTGGTTCGCTCTTTATACACATCCACACACATGAGATCATTACATACATTAATTAAATTACTTCTCCTATGGTCATCTGCCACCATTATCCTTCATTTCAGGCTTCCTGCTTGTCTACGCCCAATAACGCCTGTATCCGCTCTTGATTAGATTATAATGGAGGCAGAACCCTCTTGTCCCCTAAAATTAATATATGTCTATCTTGCCCTAAGCACTTATGGCCTTTACCCTAAGCACTTATGGCCGTTCCTGTCAATTTTATCTTCATAATGGTGTCCTGCTTTTTCCATACATGCACTTTAAAGCACGTATGACTTTGGCCATCTGCTAATCTTTGGTTTCCTGTATTTACCAGAATGGCAAATGCACTCATGTCTGCCTTCTCCTACTATTTTCTAATGTACACCTGTCTATTGTTTAATAGTGTGATATCTACCTACATATGTATCAATTACTCCTACANTTTTTAGGAAATTTGAAAGAGAGACTTACGTGGCGCCCCTCTCGCTGAGACAGGATCTCTGAAGCAATCCATACAAACATTTCAACTATGTAAGACAAGCTTACCTTTTTATAGTTGTGGCCATATTGTTTGCAAGATTGTCCAAAGAAACTATCACCAGCCCTGAACGCCATTCCGCAGTCCCTGTCCCTCCTGGCTAAGCTCGCCAAATATGTCGTGGAAAATCGGTTCAAACCATAACACTTACAAGAACTTGTGAAATCAAATAGATTTTTAATACAATGTATCACAAGCCGGAGCGATCCGCGGATCCCACACCTTCCCAGAGCACTGGTTCGCTCTTTATACACATCCACACACATGAGATCATTACATACATTAATTAAATTACTTCTCCTATGGTCATCTGCCACCATTATCCTTCATTTCAGGCTTCCTGCTTGTCTACGCCCAATAACGCCTGTATCCGCTCTTGATTAGATTATAATGGGGGCAGGACCCCCTTGTCCCCTAAAATTAATATATGTCTATCTTGCCCTAAGCACTTATGGCCGTTCCTGTCAATTTTATCTTCATAATGGTGTCCTGCTTTTTCCATACATGCACTTTAAAGCACGTATGACTTTGGCCATCTGCTAATCTTTGGTTTCCTGTATTTACCAGAATGGCAAATGCACTCATGTCTGCCTTCTCCTACTATTTTCTAATGTACACCTGTCTATTGTTTAATAGTGTGATATCTACCTACATATGTATCAATTACTCCTACACCTGCTATCCATTTTATGTTTTAATTATTATTGTGGGTAAAGGGGAGGGTCACTTGTTTAATTTTCAAGCGTTCAGGGAGGGCCATTCATTTTCGTTTTAGAGATGTCCGATTTTCTCCATGTAAGCATAACTTTCCCTCCCTAACACAAGATAATAATACCATTTTCGTGAGGTCTAGCAACATGTAATAGACCGTAGCCCTTGTTCAGTTTTTGACCCAGTTGACTTCTAGACTTTTAAAGACAGTAAGCTAATGCTATTGAATATTTTATTTATATCTTGGACTCTTACCAATGTGATGATCACACCTACATTAAGCTACATTTGTTTTAAAAGTTGTCCACATAACATTAAAAGTATCACATCCCGGATCTCAATCCCATTCCCCCCAGAAATGTCCGGGAACTTGCAGGTGCCTTGGTGGAAGAGTGGGGTAACATCTCACAGCAAGAACTGGCAAATCTGGTGCAGTCCATGAGGAGGAGATGTACTGCAGGACTTAATGCAGCTGGTGGCCACACCAGATACTGACTGTTACTTCTGATTTTGACCCCCCCCTTTGTTCAGGGACACATTATTAAATTCCTTTTAGTCACATGTCTGTGGAACTTGTTCAGTTTATGTCTCAGTTGTTGAATCTTGTTATGTTTATACAAATATTTACACATGTTAAGTTTGCTGAAAATAAATGCATTTGACAGTGAGAGGAAGTTTATGTTTTTTGCTGAGTTTAGATACTGTATGTAGTGTAAATGTGTCTGATGTTTGAGTCCAGCATCATGTCTCATTCACAGATCTAGCAGTCAGTAACCTGCTCATTAAAATAGTTAATATAATGCTAGAAGATCATATCAATTTAAATCAGACATTTGGTTGAGGTCCATATGAGGACTTGTTTTGGGGGGCTGAAGTGATTGTAACTTTGAAGTAATGTTGAGGTCATAGCATATTTTGTTTTACTTCTGTAGATCTTGCTTTGCAAATGGACAGGAATTGTGTTTCAAAATATCAAATAACCTTTATATCAATACACTTAAAGACCATGATGTAATAACCATGATGATGATGATGATGATGAGGATGGTCATGTGATCTGAATGATTGCTTTCTAATATTGTCACATGTCACAGTTGACCTCCTCTAGTGACCATTGTTCCATTTCAATGCCTCTGCCCCCTCACCACCTGCAGTAGGTCCCAGCTGTAGCAGTAAAGTCACTGTGCAGTCTGACTGAGGGAGGTTTTGTACGGCTCTGTATCACTGTGTGAACACACAGCTACTAGGGCAGTGTAAACTCTGACAGTAGTAATCTCCTGCATCTTCAGCCTGGACTTCACTGATGGTGAAGATGGAGTCCCAGACTGAAGGGTTTTAGCCCAGTATATCAGGAGTTTAGGAGCTCCTCCAGGTTTCTGTTGGTACCAGGCCAAATAGTGTCCATTGCTGTTACTGTGTACAGCACTGCTGGTCTTACAGCTGAGACTGACTGAGAGACCCACTGAAACAGCTTTCACTGCAGGGGTCTGAGTCAAAATGTACTGGCCTCTTGACTCTGAAACAGAGGTGTTGTGTAGAGTTAGCACTACGTTGTTCATTCATTTGTCAATATAGCATATTCAATAAAACTATAATGAGGTTATATCATTGCAATTGTCCAGGTAATTTTCTGTGAAATGCATTACCTTGGAGACAGAAGGCAAATATCCAGATGAAGATGGTGATAAAAGTCATGGTTGTTGTGGTTCTGTTGTCATGAAGGACAGCTCTCAGTCATGAAGTGTTATACTCACAGGGATATAAACACTCCCAGACCACTGAAGCATTTGCTGCCTATGCAAAGTGTCCTCTCTATGCAAACAGACTTTATTGTTCCCCAGGGAAACTGTAGTTGAAGAGCTCTTCTTCTTCTTCTTCTTCTTCTTCTTTGGGATTAGATTGGCGGATTGCATCCAATTTAAAGGTGCATACACAGCCCCCCACTGTACTAAAGGGTGGAGCCAGTCACGGCCTGTCTACATTACATTACCTTCATTATTCCTGTCCCTAAAAGGACAAACTTGCACCACTAACCCTACACCTATATACCACTATTTCATAAAAAATACCTGTCACACCCTGACCTTAGAGATCCTTTTTATGTCTCTATTTGGTTTGGTCAGGGTGTGATTTGGGGTGGGTATTCTATGTTCTATTATTTGTATTTCTATGTTTTGGCCGGGTAGGGTTCTCAGTCAGGGACAGCTGTCTATTGTTGTCTCTGATTGAGAACCATACTTAGGTAGCCCTTTTTCCCACCTGTCTTTGTGGGAGGTTGACTTTGTTTAGGGCACATAGCCTTTAGCTTCACGGTTTGTTTTTGTAGTGTTTATTGTTTTGTTCGGCGTCATTTTCCAAATAAAGAGAAAATGTACGCTCACCACGCTGCACCTTGGTCCTCTTCTTTTAACCTTTCATTGCTACCCATCCCGGATTCGGGAGCAAAAAAGCTGACTAGCATAGCCTAGCCTAACACGACAGGGATATCATATAATATAATTTTCATGAAATCACAAGTCCAATACAGCAAATGAAAGATAAACATCTTGTGAATCCAGCCATCATTTCCGATTTTTAAAATGTTTTACAGCGAAAACACAATATGTATTTCTATTAGCTAACCACAATAGCAAAAGACTCAACCGCATATTTTCACAATTTTTTTACCGCATAGGTATCTATCACAAAACCGACCAAATAGAGATATAATTAGTCACTAACCAAGAAACAACTTCATCAGATGACAGTCTTATAACATGTTATACAATAAATCTATGTTTTGTTCGAAAATGTGCATATTTGAGGTATAAATCATAGTTTTACATTGCAGCTACCATCAAAAATATCACCAAAGCAGCCAGAATAATTATAGAGAGCAACGTGAAATACCTAAATACTCATCATAAAACATTTATAAAAAATACATGGTGTACAGCAAATGAAAGATAAACATCTTGTGAATCCGCTGTTTTACAGCGAAAACACAATATAGCATTATATTAGCTTACCACAATAGCCAAACACACAACCGCATTCATTCACCGCAAAGATAGCATTCGCAAAAACCAGCAAAATATATAAAATTAATCACTAACCTTGACCAACTTCATCAGATGACAGTCTTATAACATCATGTTACACAAGACATATATGTTTTGTTCGAAAATGTGCATATTTAGAGGTACAAATCTTGGTTTTACATTGTGAATACGTAGCCAAAATGCACAAAATTCTCCGGAGATATTTTAGACAGTCACCTAATCTAATCAAAGAACTCATCATAAACTTTACTAAAAAATACATGTTGGACAGCAAAGGAAAGATACACTAGTTCTTAATTTAATCGCCGTGTTAGATTTAAAAAAATAACTTTACCATAACAAACAGCTTACGTTATAGCGAGACAGCGCCCGCAAAAAGGAAGGAAAATAGGACTAAACATTTTCCACAGAAATACGAAATAACATCATAAATGGTTCTTACTTTTGCTGAGCTTCCATCAGAATCTTGTACAAGGAGTCCTTTGTCCAGAATAAATCGTTGTTTGGTTTTAGAATGTCCTCTTCTCCTGTCGAATTAGCAACATTAGCTAGCCATGTGGCGCYAACATGCCCAAATTCTCCTGACGCAAAGAAAGGAAAATTCCAAAACCCGCAATAAACGTTGAATAAACTGATACAACTCGGTTGAAAAAAACTACTTTATGATGTTTTTATCACATCTATCAAATAAAATCAGAGCCGGAGACATCCACCGTCTATACCGAACGCTTTTCAGAAGCCAATGCTGATGTCCTTCCCCCGCCTTGGTAGACAAAGGAAATTGTGGTCACGTCATTCCAAGAGCTCTTGTTCGACCTCAGATCAAGCTAGACACCCCATTCCACCTCCCACTGCCTGTTGACATCTAGTGAAAGACGTATGAAGTGCATGTATATCCATAGATTTCAGGCAATTGAATAGGAAGGCCCTGGAACACAGCCTCGATTTCAGATTTTTCACTTCCTGTCTAGAAGTTTGCTGCAAAATGAGTTCTGTTTTACTCACAGATATAATTGAAACGGTTTTAGAAACTTGAGAGTGTTTTCTATCCAATAGTAATAATAATATGCATATTGTACGATCTAGAATAGAGTACGAGGCCGTTTAAATTGGGCACAATTTTTTCCAAAGTGGAAATAGCGCCTCCCTATTGACAAGAAGTTTAATGGCCGTGACAATACCATCCCAATAACTATTGGGGAGTTGGAGAGGGTCAGTTACTGTAGGGGAGTTGCAGCGATGGGACAAGACTGTAACTACCAATTGGGGATAAAAGTACTTTAAAAAAAATATATATAAAAAATAACTCTTCTGAAGTCTGCTCTCGTATACCCAAATACTTCTCTGCAACTGCCACCACAAAATCTATTGGAAATCTGTGATTTCCATTTCTGCGGTATCAGTCCTTATTGTATTATACTCGTACTGCAGTACTATCAGTCCCTATTGTATTATACTAGTACTGCAGTACTATCAGTCCCTATTGCATTAGACTAGTACTTCAGTACTATCAGTCCTTATTGTATTATACTAGTACTGCAGTACAATCAGTCCCTATTGTATTATACTAGTACTGCAGTACTATCATTCCCTATTGTTTTATACTAGTACCGCAGTACTATCAGTCCCTATTGTATTATACTAGTACTTCAGTGCTATCAGTCCCTATTGAATTGTACTAGTACTTCAGTACTATCAGTCCCTATTGTATTATACTAGTACTTCAGTGCTATCAGTCCCTATTGAATTGTACTAGTACTTCAGCACTATCAGTCCCTATTGTATTATACTTGTATTTCACACTATCAGGGTGGTACTGAGAGTGCACTGCAGAAGGTTCTCACTCCTCTGTGGGGGAGGTTTTTGTGAATGAATCACTGTGGTACACTTTTAGAAGCGGCACAAAACTGGTGCTGAAAAGTAAGTCAATGTCTGTCTTTCTTCTCTCATAAAAAACATTGAATCATGCTATTGAAAAACGTTATGAGATGTTATCATCTTCTCCAGAAAAAATACTGAGGCTATATCTTTTTAGAGGTTTCTGTGGACAGATTCGTAGATTGGTAGAGGGCAGAGTCACCGAAGTCAGAAAATTGTTCATCATATCAGCAAGTTTACTTGGCAATAAAAAAATTCTAACATACAATTTAAAAAGATAAACATTTTTGATTAACAGTGTTGCATGTCAGCTCATTGTTCTGTTGAGATGTAGCAACAACCTTTTCTATAATATAAGCAACACTTTGTACTGTATTCTTACTAAATGTTAACACAGACATTACGTAATGTATAGTTTTGAATAGGTCCTTTTGTGCTTGTTTCAGAGTAGATTTTACATGAAATAGATATAGCGATTTCATGTCAGATTTTAAACTGTGAATATCATATCTGAATTTTAAATCTGAATATGTGCTATCTGTTTACTGCATGACAATAAGCTTAGTCCTAGACTTAAAAGCAAGCTCTATTGAGAATCTCCATTGAAAGTGCATTTTAGTTTAGGACTAGGATTCATCTGTGTCCAGGAAACCCACTCCTAGTGTTTTGTTGCTCTTGGTGTGCGAAACTGTAGAGCATGAAGATATCATACATTTATCTGAAGTATTGTTTTGCCTAAAAATCCATCAGGAGTTTTCATTGACGTTTATCTTTATAGATTCAGTGTTTCATTGTTCTCGGTTGTTCCCTGTTCTGTAACTACTATAGTTGTTTATCCTGTGTGTATTGTTAATCTGAAATGGTTTTGTTCACTGATAACGCAGAGTAATTTCTCCCCTCTCCTCTCCTAATGTTATAGAGTAGTAGTGGTAGCTGACCCTCTCCTCTCCTAATGTTATAGAGTAGTAGCAGTAACTGACCCTCTCCTCTTCTAATGTTATAGAGTAGTAGCAGTAACTGACCCTCTCCTCTCCTAATGTTATAGAGTAGTAGCAGTAACTGACCCTCTCCTCTTCTAATGTTATAGAGTAGTAGTAGTAACTAACCCTCTCCTCTCCTAATGTTATAGATTAGTAGTAGTAACTAACCCTCTCCTCTCCTAATGTTATAGAGTAGTAGTGGTAGCTTGACCTTCCTCTCCTAATGTTATAGAGTAGTGGTAGTAATGACCTCTCTCTCCTAATGTTATAGAGTAGTAGTAGTACTGACCCTCTCCTCTCCTAATGTTATAGAGTAGTAGTAGTAACTGACCCTCTCCTCTCCTAATGTTATAGAGTAGTAGTGGTAGCTGACTCTCCTCTCCTAATGTTATAGAGTAGTAGTAGTAACTGACCCTCCTCTCTCTAAGTTATAGAGTAGTAGTGGTAGCTGACCTCTCCTCTCCTAATGTTATAGAGTAGTGGTAGTACTGACCTCTCTCTCCTAATGTTATAGAGTAGTAGTGTACTGACCCTCTCCTCTCCTAATGTTATAGAGTAGTGTAGTAACTGACCCTCTCCTCTCCTAATGTTATAAAGTAGTAGTGGTAGCTGACCCTCTCCTCTCCTAATGTTATAGAGTAGTAGTAGTAACTGACCCTCTCTCTCTAATGTTATAGAGTAGTAGTGGTAGCTGACCCTCTCCTCTCCTAATGTTATAGAGTAGTAGTAGTAACTGACCTCTCCTCTCCTAATGTTATAGAGGTTAGTAGTAACTGACCCTCTTCTCTAATGTTATAGAGTAGTAGTGGTAGCTGACCCTCTCCTCTCCTAATGTTATAGAGTAGTGGTAGTAACTGACCTCTCTCCTAATGTTATAGAGTAGTAGTAGTAGCTGACCCTCTCTCTCCTAATGTTATAGAGTAGTGTAGTATGACCCTCTCCTCTCCTAATGTTATAGAGTAGTAGTGGTAGCTGACCTCTCCTCTCCTAATGTTAGGAGTAGTAGTAGTAACTGACCCTCTCCTCTCCTAATGTTAAGAGTAGTAGTAGTAACTGACCCTCTCCTCTCCTAATGTTATAGAGTAGTAGTGGTTAGCTGACCCTCTCCTCTCCTAATGTTATAGAGTAGTAGTGGTAACCGACCCTCTCTTCTCCTAATGTTATATAGTAGTAGTAGTAACTGACCCTCTCCTCTCCTAATGTTATAGAGTAGTAGTAGTAACTGACCCCCTCCTCTCCTAATGTTATAGAGTAGTGGTAGTAACTGACCCCCTCCTCTCCTAATGTTATAGAGTAGTAGTAGTAACTGACCCTCTCCTCTCCTAATAGCTCAGTGTTTCATAGTTCTAAAGGGTCGTCCATGGCGATACCAGTGATTCAGCCACCTTCCAGAGAAGTCACTGTAGTGTCTTGAAGTCATTGTAGTGTTCTATAGTGCCCACATGATGCTAGTTCTGGAAATATTAGTGTTTTAGAGCTAAATGTTACAGTATAATAGCGAATAATATCAGTAGTTATGTGTGCTAAAAGTATTTTGAGATTAAGTTGTGGATATCTTCTTGCCTCTTAGTTCAAATAAAGATAGATTTGACAGTGCTGCTCTATTCTGGGACAAGCAGAACCACCCAGTCCAGTCTATGTAAATCTCAGTTTCACTCCCACAGCTACCAGTCTAGCAGTTGATCAGTTTCACTATCTGAAATACCCTGGACTGGGCCAGATGTGAGGAAGTGGACTGGTTTTAACCTTTATGGTGGATTCAGGGAGGGAGACATAACAGACATGCCACCATGTAATTAATGACAAATAATAATGTATGTCTGTTTGAGCCTAGCAGCATGTCTCATTCACAGATCCAGCATCATGTCTCATTCACACTGCTCATCAAAATAGTTCATATAATGCTAGATGATCAATACCTGGTTGTGAGGTTCATATGGGGATTTGATTTAGGGGGCTGATGCTGATGTAACATCACCTTATTTTTCTTTACTTCCCTACATCTTATTTTGCATGTTGGACCGGTATTGTGGGTATTTCAGAACTTCAAATAACTTTTGGAGGTCCAGCACATTGATGATGATGATGATGATGATGATGATGGGCAACATGTGATCTGAGTGATGCTTTCTAAACATATTCTAAGTTGACTTCACTAACCACTGTTCCATGTCACTGTCTCTTGTATGACGGAACCTCAGGTTGTTCTAATGGGTCATAATCATGTTATATGATCTCAGTAAATATGGTTCAATCTTAACTTGAAATTCACTACCCAATAGAGGGACATAACAGAGATGGGGATATTTATTCTGAAATTATGTGAGACATTATTATTTCACATAGATAGAGTTCATTCAAGTTATTGTCTGAAATGTTAAATAAAGGTTTGTTAGCCACAGCAAAAGGGAAGGCATATTTATGTAGTCTGGACCTAAGAGTGTTGTCAGTTCAGGAATGATTTCACATGAAGGTGGATAAGTTTACATTATAATCACCATCACTGATATATTTAGCTCAGTGTATTTTAGTTCAGTCAGTGTTCCATGTCACTGTCTCTTCCCCCTCATCACCTGCAGTAGGTCCCAGCTGTAGCAGTACAGTCACTGTGCAGTTTGACTGAGGGAGGTTTTTGTACGGCTCTATATCACTGTGTGAACACTCCACCACTGTGTAAACTCTGACAGTAGTAATCTCCTGCATCTTCAGCCTGGACTCCACTGATGGTCAGAGTGAAGTCACTCCCAGATCCACTGCCACTGAATCTCGATGGAGTCCCAGACTGAAGTGTGGTAGCATAGTAAATAAGGAGTTTAGGAGCTCCTCCAGGTTTCTGTTGGTACCAGGCTAGAAAGTTATTACTATACACATTACTGCTGGTTTTACAGTTCAGAGAGACTGGCTGTCCTGGGACAACAGCTTTCACTGCAGGAGTCTGAGTCACAACGTACTGTCCTCTGGATTCTGAAAAATAAAAAATAAACATTTATATAAATTAAATATTACATGTTGTAATGAATAGTTCTGAATAMAAATATTAACATTGATATACTGTACATGTATATAGATTAAATTAATCTTCAACAATAGATTCGGAAAATTGTAACCTTGAAGGCAGAAAGCAAATATCCAGATGAAGATGGTGATAAAAGTCATGGTTGTTGTGGGTTCTGTTGTCATGAAAGACAGCTCTCAGACATGAAGTGTTAAACTCACAGGGATATAAACACTCCTAGAGCACTGAAGCATGTGCTGTCTATGCAAAGTGTCCAAGCTATGCAAACAGGGGTGTACTCATTCCCGCGACTCTGTTGCAAAACGTTTCTTAAACGGAAACAAACAAAACTAAACAGGGATGGACCTATCTAAATTTTTCCAATTGAAACTCTGATTTTGCTCTGTTTGCTTCCGTTTGTTTCTTTTGACTAACAAAAATACAGGACGTGACCACTACAATACRAATGTCCAAGCAAGGCACAAATTGGGATATCAAGAATAGTTAAATGGTCAATAATAAAATAATATAAAAATAATAACAACAATAACAGACAACAACTTAAAGAAAAAGTAGAATTAAGAATTATTATATTTTTCACAGTTACACCACATTAGAAATTGACTTGAGTTACATCCATTATGACCTCTAAAGTCCATTAAGCCGAGCAATAAAGTATCCATTTGGTTCTAAAATGGTAAAGGGTTTCTGTAATGAATACACTTCCCCAGAGGGAACCTAATGGAACCTAACACAAGCAAACAGTAGCAAACGGAACAAAATGGGGAGGGACCTAGCTGAATTTGTCCAATAGAAACTCTTGTATTCGTTTCAAATCTTTTTCCAATGCAAAAGTTTTGCTACAGTGTACAACTAATAAATACGCCCGACTTTCTTAGTCCCACAGAGACAGTGTAATTGAAGAGATCTGTGTGAGCAGGAGCATTTTTAAGAGGTGGTGCTGATTGCCCAGCCAATCATGGCCTTGATTGGGAAACAAGCCTCAATTAAAGGCTGGGAAGGTGCTGGAATGTTCTAGCAGTGCGTGGTATTAGAGAGGTTTTGTGTTGACTGCACCACAGGTCATTTCAGGGCAGTGTTTCCCAAACCTCTCTTGAAGTCCCCCCAGACAGTCCACTTACAGTATTTGATGTGTTCCTGAACTAACACAGCGGATTCAAATGGTCCCCTAATCAGCAAGCCCCTCACTAGGAAAAGCAGTTGTAGTAATTCTGGAATAAAATCAATATGTGGACTTCCTCAAATACTTAAGGAGAGGTTTGGGAATACTGTGTTAGCGATCAGGTGTTATAATCATATTATACCATCTCACCATAAATAAAGTAGATTTTTCGCTTGTACATTAAACACCTGACAGAATAATCTCACAGAGGCTGGAGGTTTGATTCTGAAATGCTGTGAGACATTATTAGGGTACATAGATGGATTCCTTTCAACATTATTGTGTAACATGTTTCAGGTTGGCCAAAACAAAATGAGAGGACTGTTTATGTCATCTGGACGTATGGGTGTTATACTTCAAGAATGATTTAACATGAGAGGGATAAGTTGACATTATTGTCAAGCATCACCTGTGTATTTATCTCAGTGTATTTTAGTTCACTCAGTGTTCCATGTCACTGTCTCTTCCCTTCAGCACCTGCAGTAGGTCCCAGCTGTAGCAATACAGTTACTGTGCAGTTGACCTGTAGGAAGGCTTTTGTACGGCTCTATATCACTGTGTGAACCCTCCACACTGTGTAAACTCTGACAGCAGTAATCTCCTGCATCTTCAGCCTGGACTCCATTGATGGTCAGACGGAAGTCTGTAATTGTAATTATCTGCATATAATCCACGTGTAGAATGTAATTATCTGCATTCTACAGTGGATTATACTCATAACCCAGAACTATAGTCCCTATTGTATTATATACTAGTACTTCAGTACTATCAGTCCCTATTGTATTATACTAGTACGTCACTACTTCAGTCCTCTATTGTATTATACATAGTACGTCACTACTCTCAGTCTTCTATTAAATTATACTAGTAGTTCAGTACTATCAGTCTCTATTGTATTATACTAGTACTCCCGTACTATCAGTCCCTATTGTATATACTAGTATACATCAGTACTATCAAGTCACATTTGTATTAACTTACAATACTTCAGTACTATCAGTGTCACGACTTCCGCCGAAGTCGCCCCTCCCTTGTTCGGGTGGCGTTCGGGTCGACGTCACGCGCTTTCTTAGTCACCACCGATCCATGTTTCATTTTCGTTTTGTTTTGTCTGTATTACACACACCTGGGTTTCAATTCCCCATATCATGTTCCTTATTTAACCTCTGCATACCTTTCTGTTCTATCCGTTGATGTTGTTGTCTTAGGTCGTGTTCGTGTAGATGTTATTCTGTCTGATTTTCTTATTGGAATATTGCTTGCCTTCTTGGTGAGTAAACTCAGTTGTTTTGCTAAAAACATGTGTCCTGCGCGACTCGCTACAATTCTCACTCAATCGCTGAACAACATCGTCCTATTGTATTATACTAGACTAGCTCAGAACTATCAGTCCCTTTGATATTATACTGTAGATCTAGTTACTACCAGTCCCTATTGTATTATACTAGTACTTCAGTACTTACCAGTCCCTGCTGTTGATTATTTAAGTATGATTACGTTCATGTATTATACTAGTACTTAGAACTATCAGTCCTATTGTATTATACTAGTACTTCAGAACTATCAGTCCCTATTGTATTATACTAGTACTTCAGTACTATCCAGTCCCTATTGTATTATACTAGTACTTCAGTCTATCAGCTCCTATTTATATTTACTATATACTCAGTACTACCAGTCCCTATTGTATTATACTTAGTATCAGTACTATCAGGCTGGTAACAGATTTTGCACCATGCAATTAATGACAGATAAAATTGGCATAATACTTTATGTAGATACTGTATGTAGTGTAAATGTGTCTTATGTTTGAGTCCAGCATCATGTCTCATTACAGATCTACAGTCAGTAACCTGCTCATTAAAAGTTGAATATATGTTAGAAGATCACATCCATTTAAATCAGACATTTGTTTGAGGTCCATATGAGGACTTGTTTTGGTGGCTGAAGTGATTGTAACTTTGAAGTATGTGTAGGTCATAACATCTTTGTTTTACTTCAGTAGATCAGGAATTGTGTTTCAAAACTTCAATACTTTTATATATTACACTTAAAGGCCATGACAAAAACTATAAGTAATAACCATGATGATGATGATGAGGATGGTCATGTGATCTGAATGATTACTTTCTAACCATTTGTCACATGTCACAGTTGACCTCCTCTAGTGACCATTGTTCCATGTCATTTCTCGTCCCCTCAGCACCTGCACAGGTCCCAGCTGTACAGTAAGTCACTGTGCAGTCTGACTGAGGGAGGTTTGTGACGCTCTGTATCACTGTGTGAACACTGGACAACTGTGTAACTCTGACAGTAGTAATCTCCTGCATCTTCAGCTGGACTCCACTGATGGTCAGAGTGAAGTCACTAGATCCACTGCCACTGATCTAGATGGAGTCCCAGACTGAAGTGTTGTAGCCCAGTATATTGGAGTTTAGGAGCTCCTCCAGGTTTCTGTGTACCAGGCCATACAGTGTAATCACCAGGACATATCTGCTACATTTGCACTGGTTTTACACAGTTTATAATAACTGGCTGTCCTTGGAGAACAGTTTTCACTGTAGTGAGTCTGAGTCACAGTGACCTGTCCTCTCGATTTCTGAAACAGAGACAAAGAATATTGTATTTCAACATAGTTTTGTCTGAATTTAAGGAGGAGTTATAATTTAGTATTACTACATACTTCGTAACAAGTATATTTTGGATGGCATTAAACTTCAAAATCTTGCCCTAGATTTAGATAAAGTCAGTATCCACACAAAGTTCTCATGATGAATCAATGTATAGTTAAGTCTGTTTGTGCATGTAAGGACAGCTTCCTCAGTCAAACGAGTTGTTAAATCGTCCACAGCGACTATAAACTCCAGAGCACATTGAAGAGGTGTGGACTTATCAATGCAAATAGTCTTCCCCATTTGGTAGGACCACACTTCATTAACTGTTTATATATGATCACACTTATCTTACCATGATACAATGATTGTTACTTAAGTTATATTATCATATTTTTGAGCATGACCGTCATTATGTAAATTCAGTGATTTCTAAGATATGATATAATCCGGACGTCTGTGGTTCTGCTGATCCTCGCGATCTGCTAGCTCAGAACTGCCAGAGACTATTTCGTTCATACTCTATTGTTTATCTGTCTTAGTCATGTTCATAGTACCCATAGATCCTCTGTGAATCATGCATAGTTCTTCCATACCTATTATGGGGTGGTATTATGCAGATTGCTCTGCGTATGAATGCGTTTCTCAATATTGTGTGGGACGGTTTTAGTTACGTTGAGTACTGCTCACCAGAATGAATCACTGTGATCAGTTGTTATACAGTTTGAGAAGAACAATATGTAGACCAAAATACCTGCATCGCGCTTGAAAAGGTATATCACACATAGTTTGATTTGCTAATCACTCTCCAGTACTCTCTATTATACGTCGGGATGTGTTCAATAATCCATATGCTATTTGATGAATGTTATGAGATGTTTTGTTATTGTTCCAATCTTCTCGCCAGCATCAGAATTTAGATGTTTAGATGATTTTTGGTTGTGGATTGTGACTTCTGTTGTGGAGGATTTGGTATGCCCGCATGGGCAATAGATCACCGGAGTGGAGAATGGACGAGAATATTGTCGTTACACATACCACCAATGTTATTTTGGCATAAAACCATAACATTGTGGGAAAATATCACGAAAATTGTCAATTTTTGGAATTAGAGATATTACTAGGCGTATTTCCCGTGAATTTAGTCACACATACTACATTTGTTTTACATGCTAGTGAGAGGTCTGCAACAGACTATTCGTGAACGGGTTGGGACTACTCACCACTCTTGTCGTGCACGTATTCTCTCTTTGTGTTCTTGTTTCTTAATTAGGATGTGTGGGCGGAGTTGGGAGGGTGGTCAGCATCTGGGAACAACTGGGCCGGGGTGTCTCCAGGATAAATACACCAATCTTCACCTATTCCATAAGGGGGAGAATCATACATGTCAGACACTTGATAGATTTTGTTAGTGGGTTACTATCTTGTGTAACCTTTTTGAGGTTGATTTGTCTTTACCCACCCTTTTCAACAGCCACACTGCATTGATCAATTCATGCATGCAACACACATCAATCATTACTACACTAACTGATTACAGATTAAACACACATTGTTAATTGCTTTTTAGGTTACTTTTTTAATAAATATAGCATTTTTATTGTTTACTTGCGACCTTATTCTTCCAGGTTGTCTACTTTTGTTACGGGTCTTTGTAGCGGTTCGTATAGAAAACCACATATTATAGTGCTGTATAATTATATAAAGCGCATAAACACGTCCAAGTTTTTGTTAATTGTACATATACATGAGTTAAAATAGTTACACTGTGACATAGACTCGGACTTGGATGAAGGTGAACCATTTGTATGTGTACATTATGGTTGTCGTGAGATTGGATATTAATTTTGTAGGTACATTTTGGTTGTTAGCACATTGAAGATCTGAATTGGTGATCTTATATTGGATTATGTAAAAATGATTGTGGTGTCCATATATGTCAGCTTTTTAATATATATTTATTGTGAAAATATATAAATTGTATACTGTATCCTGAGAATTATGAGACAGTGATCTTTTTGTCTTGCGCACTCGCTCCTATACATCTCGCTAGATAGTGTTAAGAGGATGCCTCTTACCTCACAGCAGTCTTGTTTTCTCGCGTTGAGCTTCTTTCGATGTGCTTAAACTTGGTGAGCATAAAGAATTAGGATAAACCAATACCATATTATCTCCACTCCTCTCTCTAGTAGGTTATAGATTTTAGTGTAAGTGGTAGTGAACTTTGGACCTCTCCCTCACTAATGTTATAGCAGTAGTTAGTGGTCGCTGCTCTCTCTCTCCAGCTGATCCTCTCGTCCAAAGACCCGTCAGTTGTAATTCTCTCGAGCGTGCCCCTTGTGTACACCTATCGAGCAGCACTCTGGCCTGCCGTGCGTAGCGGCTACTCCCCCAGGGGCGATGGTGAGACCAAACATGAGAAGGTTAGAGAGTAGTTGTGGATATAACGTTAGAGCTTGGAGGTCGTGTTCATAGGGGATTAAAACGGCGGTTGCGCTGGACGACACGCTAGCGAGCAAAGTGCAACAGAGACATAGCGGCGGTGGACGACACAGAGGAGACGGGTCAGGCGCTACTTCCGCTCGCAAATCTCTCAGAATATAATATAGACGTCACGATAGGGAAAGGGAGAGGTGTCACCTGCAGGGTCGTGAGAGATATAACAGAGATCATACACATATATAGTTGATTTCTGCGAGGACCGAACTTCGAAAAAAGATACATCTAGTGTGATCAATAGAGCCATTGCTGAGAGGCAATAGAGAGCTCACACTTCAGACAGATTAGTCGCCTCATAGTGTGTTTAGTTGTTGTAAGATGATATATAATTGTATTGAACATGTATAATCATCCAGGTGAGCTGCTCGTATACGAATATAGAGATATTATTTTCCACAAAAATGGAAGGAATCTATTTTATGACGAAGGTCAAGAGGTATAGAGCACACGACGCTTCCGTACAATTGGCCTCTGAGTTTAGAATATAATGTATTGGAGCGCTCCAGTTTATGGGACATATTGGAAAAAGAAAAATATACAACCCCACGAGGCCATATGTTTGATATTCTCAGCACAAAAGAAAATACGCCACTCTCAGATGTGATCCACTAACAATACAAGCAAAGTGAATTAGGGAACACATTATACATAAGATAGATAAATATTTATATAATACAATATCTCACTTTCTTGGGCAATTATTTAGCAATTGTACAGTTTACAGCTCTACTTAACCTCTGTCTTTCATAAGTCATGATGAGGATTGGAAATCTTCACTAAAAGGAGAGCAAATCTGATCAAAACAAATATTCGCATACACTGTTCAGTGCAGAATGATACTTAACGAGACTGAATGTCCCCTGTATACATATCACTAGTTGGCATGTAAATTACCAGTGATATCAATACATCATAATACGTGTGATATATTTTGTAATAATAGTATAATTTAGTCCTCTTTATGAGGATAATTGGCGGTCGGTGCATAGGGAACTCACATCTATTAAGCTAATATACACATCAACATCTAATCACAATTTAATACCTTTATGGATTTATTATTCTCAATTTTTGTGGCCGATTCTAATGGATGGTTATCTCAAAGTAAAATTAGATGTTAAGCCTAAGTCGGGTTTTTTCACCACCAGATATGTTACCGTGGGTAAAATACTCTAGAGAATTTACCAGATCTTTTTCTGAACCTCCCAACAAGCTCGTGAGCGCAAGATACACAGGAAGATGTAAACATAGCAGGATGTACAGTGCTGCCACTCTCCAAATTATAGGACAACGACTCAAGCATATCTACCCTAGACTGTCATGGTGTGTATGATAACCTATCTGCTGTTTTCACTTGCTTCACAGTCGTCAATTACCGTTTCTATTGTAAGTGATATTACACACTTGTTTTTATCTGTTCTTGAAAAAACTGCCTCGAGCTAGGGCCACAGATCTGTGGGCTGTCTGGTCTTTTACACTCTCTATAGTGGAACTGCGGAGACGGTGGAGAAGATATAAGAGGATGATGGTGTCCACGATATTATTGTTTATCAATATAATAGATATTGACTCAAAATGTGGTATATAAATACATCTATAGTGGTCATGCTGCTCATATAATGTAGTCTCGCAGAATTAGTAAATAATCATTGTGTAGAAACTCGGGTGCCAGCTCTCCAGCATTCAAAAGGATCCAATACTCAATTCAGCAGGTCTAAAGAGCAAATGTCTAGCTTTTATCCTATCTAGACCGACAACAAGATTAAATATTTTCTGTAGATTAATATTCCATTTACAATCAGAGACATTTTAGTGTTTTTCGAGGAGTCCGTTATGCACAGAGACACTCTGTATAATAGATAGGGATCTGGGAAGAGTAAATGAATGTAGCGATCAAAAACACTTTTGATTTTAGCATTCTACATGTTGAGAATAGGTATTAGGCTTCTACTCCTATCTTGACCGCTGTACCTACATTGTCGCAGTCAATGTTCATACAAATCGAGAATATGTCAGTCTACACATGACTGCTATCTTGTGACCTGTACCTAACAGTCCCAGGTACAGAGTCTCGGGGGCGAAAAACTGTTCAGTTCTTAAGTTTGGCCCTATCAGTTGAAG
>NC_036840.1:1005544-1022518 GCF_002910315.2 Salvelinus sp. IW2-2015 | reverse complement strand
GAATTAAAATCAATATGTGGATTCCTCAAATAACTTAGGAGAGGTTGGAAATACTGTGTTTAGCGATCAGGGTTATAATCATATTATACCATCTCACCATAAATAAAGTAGATTTTTCGCTTGTACATTAAACACTGACAGAATAATCTCACAGAGGCTGGAGGTTTGATTCTGAAATGCTTTGAGACATTATTAGGGTACATAGATGGATTCCTTTCAACATATTGTGTAACATGTTTCAGGTTGGCCAAAACAAAATGAGAGGACTGTTTATGTCATCTGGACGTATGCGGTGTTATCACTTCAAGAATGATTTAACATGAGAGGGATAAGTTGACATTATTGTAGCATCACCTGTGTATTATTCTCAGGCTCGTATTTTAGTTCACTCAGTGTTCCATGTCACTGTCTCTTCCCTCAGCACCTGCAGTAGGTCCCAGCTGTAGCAATACAGTTACTGTGCAGTTGACTGAGGAGGCTTTTGTACGGCTCTTATATCACTGTGTGAACACTCCACCACTGTGTAAACTCTGACAGCAGTAATCTCCTGCATCTTCAGCCTGGACTCCATTGATGGTCAGAGTGAAGTCTGTAATTGTACATTATCTGCATAATAATCCCACGTGAGAATGTAATCTATCGCATTCTACAGTCGATTATACTCATAACCAGAACTATCAGTCCCTATTGTATTATACTAGTACTTCAGTACTATCAGTCCCTATTGTATTATACTAGTACTCATACTATCAGTCTCTATTGTATTATACATAGTACTCACTACTCTCAGTCTCTATTATTATACTAGTACTTCAGTACTATCAGTCTCTATTGTATTATACTAGTACTCCGTACTATCAGTCCCTATTGTATTATACTAGTACTTCATACTATCAGTCACTATTTGTATTATTACTAATACTCAGTTACTATCAGTGTCACGACTTCCGCCGAAGTGCGCCCCTCTCCTTGTTCGGGTGGCGTTCGGCGGTCGACGTCACCGCTTTCTAGTCACCACCGATCCATGTTTCATTTTTCGTTTTGTTTTGTCTGTATTACACACACCTGGTTTCAATTCCCATATCATGTTCCTTATTTTAACCCTCTGGCATACCTTTCTGTTCTATCCGTGATTTGTTGTTGTCTTAGTGGTTCGTGTAGATGTTATTCTGTCTGTATTTTCCTTATTGGAATATTGCTTGCCTTTCTTGTGAGTAAACTCAGTTGTTTTGCTAAAAACATGTGTCCTGCGCCTGACTCCGCTACATTCTGCACTCAATCGCTGAACAATCAAGTCCCTATTGTATTAATACTAGTACTTCAGAACTATCAGTCCCTTTTGTATTATACTAGTAGTTCAGTACTACCAGTCCCTATTGTATTATACTAGTACTTCAGTACTACCAGTCCCTGTTGTTATACTAGTACTTCAGTACTATCAGTCCCTATTGTATTATACTAGTACATTCAGTACTACCAGTCCCTGTTGTATATTGTATTATACTAGTACTTCAGTACTACCAGTCCCTGTTGTATTATACTAGTACTTCAGTACTATCAGTCCCTATTGTATTATACTAGTACTGCAGTACTATCAGTCCCTATTGTATTATACTAGTACATCGGTACTATCAGGCTGGTAACAGATTTGCCACCATGCAATTAATGACAGATAAAATTGGCATAATACTTTATGTAGATACTGTATGTAGTGTAAATGTGTCTTATGTTTGAGTCCAGCATCATGTCTCATTCACAGATCTAGCAGTCAGTAACCTGCTCATTAAAAGAGTGAATATAATGTTAGAAGATCACATCCATTTAAATCAGARATTTGTTTGAGGTCCATATGAGGACTTGTTTTGGGGACTGAAGTGATTGTAACTTTGAAGTAATGTTAAGGTCATAACATCTTTTGTTTTACTTCTGTAGATCTTGCTTCGCATGTGGACAGGAATTGTGTTTCAAAACTTCAAATGACTTTTATATATATACACTTAAAGACCATGACAAAAACTATAAGTCATAACCATGATGATGATGATGAGGATGGTCATGTGATCTGAATGATTACTTTCTAACCATWTTGTCACATGTCACAGTTGACCTCCTCTAGTGACCATTGATCCATGTCAATGTCTCGTACCCATCAGCACCTGCAGTAGGTCCCAGCTGTAGCAGTACAGTCACTGTGCAGTCTGACTGAGGGAGGTTTTAGTACAGCTCTGTATCACTGTGTGAACACTGGACCACTGTGTACACTCTGACAGTAGTAATCTCCTGCATCTTCAGCCTGGACTCCACTGATGGTCAGAGTGAAGTCACTATGAGATCCACTGCCACTGAATCTAGATGGAGTCCCAGACTGAAGTGTTGTAGCCCAGTATATTAGGAGTTTAGGAGCTCCTCCAGGTTTCTGTTGGTACCAGGCCATACAGGTGTAATCACCAGGACAATGATCTGCTACATCTGCACTGGTTTTACAGTTTATAATAACTGGCTGTCCTTGGAGAACAGTTTTCACTGRAGGAGTCTGAGTCACAGTGACCTGTCCTCTCGATTCTGAAACAGAGACATAAGAATATTGTATTTCAAACATYTTTTTGTCTGAATTTTAAGGCAGAGTTAATATTTAGATTACATACTTCGATAACAAAGTTAATTTTGGAGCATTAAATTCAAAAATCTTACCCTGAATTAAGAAAGTCAGTATCCACACAAAGCTCATGATGAAAGTCATCGTTGAAGTTCTGTTGTCATGAAGGACAGCTCTCAGTCATGAAGTGTTAAACTCACAGGACTATAAACACTCCCAGAGCACTGAAGCATGTGCTACCAATGCAAATAGTCTTCCTGGTAAGGACCCACATTCATAACTGTTTAATATGACACACATTATACAGATACAGATTGTTATTAAATTATATTATCATATTTTAAATACCTCATTATGTAAATCAGTGATTCAAGATGAATTAATTATCGTTGTTCTTTACTCAGATGTACTCAGAACCCAGGACTATTAGTCCCTATTGTATTATACTAGTACTTCAGTACCATCAGTCCCTATTGAATCATGCTAGTACCTCAGTACTATTAGGGTGGTATTGAGATTGCTCTGCGTATGAAGGTTCTCAATATTGTGTGAAGGAGGTTTTAGTACGGAGACTTCACCAGAATGAATCACTGTGATACAGTTTTGGAAGCAGAACAAAACTGATGCTGAAAAGTAATTCCAAGTTTGTCTTCTTTCTCTCATTAAACACAGTTAAATCATGCTATTGAAGAATGTTATGAGATGTTATCATCTTCTCCAGAAAAAAATTATGTTTAGAGATTTTTGTGGACAGATCGGTGGATTGGTAGAGGGCAGAGTCACCGAAGTGAGAGAATTGTTCACATACCACCATGTTTATTTGGCAATAAAACCATAACATGTGATTCAAAATTGCACATTTTGATATACTGTATTGAATATCACCTCATTGTTCTGTTGAGATTTAGCAACGACTATTGTGACGACCCTCCCACTCTGTCTGCCGTATTCTCTCTTTGTTCTTGTTTCCTTATTAGGATGTCGGTGGGCGGAGTTGGGAGGGTCGTCAGCTACATGGGAAACACCTGGGCCCAAAGGTTGTCTCACCAGATTAAACTACACCACTTCCCCATCATGGGGGAGACTCTCTCCATGCAGACACCTTGATAGATTTTGTTGTGGGTTTTTTGTGACTTTTTGGTTGTTTGCTTTAGCACCTTTCAACACACCGCATTATCACATTCATGCATGCAAAACACTCACTTACACTACTATATACTGATTACACACACCATTGTTAATTGCTTTTAGGTTACTTTATTTAATAAATTATTATTTGTTACTCCTTATCTCCACGTTGTCTCCCTTTGTTACGGGCTTTGAGCCGGTTCGTGACACTATTTATGTAATATAAGCAACACTTGTTATTGCATTCATAGTAAATGTTAACACTGACATGGTTTGAAGGTGAACCTCATTCTATAGTTTCTGAATTGTATTTTGAGGTCATTTTGGGCTTGTATCTCAGAGTTGATTTGACATAAATGATATGAAGATTTCATGTCAGATTTAAAATTGTGAATATTAAATGTACTGTATCCAGAATATATGAAAGTGATTTTTTGTCTTGGACTAGTCTTCATCTGTGTCCAGGGAACCCCCTCCCAGTGTTCTGTTGCTCTTGATGTGCTAAACTGTAGAGCATGAATGTAACATACATTTATCCCACTCCTCTCCTAATTATATTAGTAGTAGTGGTTAGTAACTGACCCCTCTCCTCCCCAATGTTATAGAGTAGTAGTGTAGCGACCCTCTCCTCTCCTCCAGCTGCTCCCTCTGTCAGGCCCGCAGTGTCTCTGCTCCCCCCTCCCTCTGAGCAGCACTCTGGCCTGCCTGCTGAGCGGGCTACTCCCCCCAGGGGACGATGAACTGGGAGTGGACGGTGGGTGGAGGTGAAGGAGGGTCCTGACCACCACAAAGGAAGAGAAGGGCGGGCGCCGCAGCAGCACCCTGACCCTGAGCAAGGCACGCTGGGAAGAGGAGAGGTGTACACCTGCAGGTCGCCAACAACAACACCAGTGATTCGGGCCGCCTTCCGGAAAAGTCACTGAGTGTCTAGAAGCCATTGCTGGAGGCTAAGAGTCCCCACATTGGTGTTTGTGTTTAGTGTTTTAGAGCTGAATGTTACAGTATAATATCAGTAGTGCCTGTGTGATAAATAAACTATTTTGAGATTAAGTTGTCCAGGTCGTCTTGCCTCTGAGTTTAAATAAAGCTTGTTTTTATTGAAATATAACCCCAGGAGTTGATTAAGTAAGATTCCAGTGATCACTATCACATGAATAGGCAGCACATTTCATATTAATTTATATCAATCAGCTTCTTCATTATTTAGCATTGTAGTTACAGCTACTCTCTTGTTTCAAGCAGAATTAAAAGGGCATCTGATTCAAACACAATACTCTGCAATCATTTCTACAACTGAATGATCCTGTTAACTGTAGCATCAATACCAATGATAATAATTATGATATTTGATAATAAACCTCTAAGATCTGCTCTCAGAACTCACATTGCTAAACAGTTACTTTCCATAACATTTTTATATTATTATAATTTTCATTCCTAATATGATTTTATTAAATTAGATGTTAGCAATGGTTTTCAAACATATGTAGTGTAAACTACTCTAGATTTCCCCAGATCTCTCTACCTCCAACACTCTGGACAGGGTGAACATCTGGTGACAGTGCTGCTCTATTCTAGGACAAGCAGAACCACCCAGCCCTGTCTATGTAAATCTCAGTTTCACTCCCACAGCATCCAGTCTAGGCAGATGAACAGTTTCACTGTCTGAGAATACCCTGGACTGGGCCAGATGTGAGGGACTGTCTGGGTTTAACTTCTATAGTGGATAGCAGGAAGGGAAACATAACAGATATGCCATAATGTAATTAATGACAGATAAAATGTGTATTATACTTTATGTAGTATGTGTATATAGTAGTTGGATAGTATACATGTGTTTAATGGTTGAGTCCAGCATCAGGTCTKATTCACAGGTCTAGCAGTCAGTAACCTACTAAGGACAACAAGTTAATATTTTGCTGTAGATTAATATATCCATTTAAATCAGACATTAGGTTCAGGTCCATATGAGGACTTGTTTTGGGGTCTGAAGTAATGAAGAGGTCAAAACACCTTTTGTTTGGCTTCTCATGTGGACTGGTAATGGCTCACATTTGACCGCTGTACCTACATTGTCCAGCAGACAAATGACAACTATCGTCTACACATGACTGTATCTTGTTGACTGTACCTAAGTCCCGTACAGAGCTGGGGGAAAAACTGTTCCAGTTCTCTGGCCCTTCCGCTTGGAAGGAGCTAAAAAGGGACATGAAATTGCAGGAGCTCGTCTCTTTGACTGACTACTGTAGCTATGGTAAAAACTATGGTGGACAATGAGGTGGGGGGTTGTCAATGTTTTAACCCCTAAATGCACCACATCTCCCCAAATAATTATTGCCTTCTCAATGTGTATATTTATGGTTTTAAACTGTAACGCTTTGGTTTTTATATTGTAATTGTGTGTAAAACTTTGTGTGCCACTATTTTGGCCAGGTCTCTCTTGTAAAATATATTTTAATCTCAGTGAGACTAACCTGGGAAAATAAAGGTAAAATAAATACATAAACATTTTGTTCCAAAATATCAAACTTCTTTAAGTGAACTTTCAGGCCATGACAAATATAATTAGTTACAGTCATGATAATGATGATGATGATGGGGAACATGTGATCTGAATGATGCTTTCTAACCTTATTCAATGTTTCCTCTACTGATCAGTGTTCCATGTCACTGTCTCTTCCCTCTCAACACCTGCAGTAGGTCCCAGCTGTAGCAGTACAGTCACTGTGCAGTCTGACTGAGGGAGGTTTTTGTACGGCTCTGTATCACTGTGTGAACACATATTTACTATTGGGATAGTGGAAACTCTGACAGTAGTAATCTCCTGCATCTTCAGCCTGGACTCCACTGATGGTCAGAGTGAAGTCACTCCCAGATCCACTACCACTGAATCTAGATGGAGTCCCAGTGAACTTGTTGTTTATCAGATAAATGAGGAGTTTAGGAGCTTCTCCGGGTCTCTGTAGGTACCAGTGAAGGTAAGTACTGTATATACCACTGCTGAGTTTACAGCCAATGTTGACTGTCTCTCCAGTGTGAACAGCTTTCACTGCAGGTGTCTGAGTCAGAGTGTACTGTCCTCTGGATTCTGAATATTGAATGGTGAGTGAAACAAACAAAACACTTTTTAATATCTGAAATTATGCAATTAATACATTTACCCTGAGATAAGCATGATTACTTACTCAATTATCATTACTTAGATATTCATCATTCTTATACCTTGTATGTAGAAAGCAAGTGTCCAGATGAATATGGTGATAAAAGTCATGGTTGTTGTGGGTTCTGTTGTCATGAAGGACAGCTCTCAGTCATGAAGTATTATACTCACAGGGCTATAAATACTTACAGAGCACTGAAGCATGTGCTGTCTATGCAAAGTGTCCTCTCTATGCAAACAGGAGTGTATTAATTTCTGCCTTTTCTGTTGCAAAATGTTTCTTAAATGGGAGCAAACAGAACGAAACAGGAATGGACCTATCTGAATTTTTCCAATTGAAACTCTCGTTTTGCTCTGTTTTCTTCTGTTTGTTTCTTTTTTTAAACAAAAAAAACAGGACGTGACCACTACAATACCAACGTCCAAGCAGGGCACAAATTGGGATATCAAGAATTGTTAAATGGACAATAATAAAAATAATATAAAAAGAATAACATAAAACCAAACAACAATAACAGAAAACAACAACATAAAGAAAAAGTAGAATAAATATTATAATATTATTCACAGTTACACTACATTAGAAATTGACTTCAGTTACATCCATTATGACCTGTAAAGTCCATTAAGCCGAGCAATAAAGTATCCGTTTGGTTCTTAAACGGTAAACGGTTTCCGTAATGAATACACCCCCAGAGGCAAACAGTAGCAAAAGGAACAAAACGGGGAGGGACCTAGTGGAATTTTTCCAATAGAAAATCACGTATTTGTTTCAAATCTTTATGCAATGCAAAACATTTTGCTACATTGTACAACTAATACATACTTTCCAGACTTTCTAAGTCCCACAGAGACATTGTAATTGAAGAGATCTGTGTGAGCAAGAGCATTTTTAAGCGGAGGGGCTGATTGCCCAGCCAATCATGGCCTTGATTGGTAAACAAGCCTCAGCTGGGCTCAATTCAAGGCTGGAAAGGCACTGGAAGGTTCGAGCAGGGCGTTTGTGTTGACTGCACCACAGGTCATTTCAGGACAGCGTTTCTTTAAGTCTCCCCAAACAGTCCACTTACAGTATTTGATGTGTTCCAGAATTAGCACAGCTGATTCAAATGGTCACCTATTTAGCAAGCCCCCCGTTAGATGAGCAATCTGTACTAATTCTGGAATAAAATCAAATATGTGGACTTCCTCAAGTACTTAAGGAGAGGTTTGGGAAACACTTTAGGGATTAGGTGTTATAATCATGTTATACCATCTCAATAAATATAGTAGATTTTGACAGAGGGATCTTACAGAGACTGGAGGTTTTATTCTGAAATGTTGTGAAGACATTACTATTGAACATAATATGGATTCCTTTCAACATATTGTGTGACATGTTGAAGCAATGTTTGCATTTGAACTCTTTCAGGTTGGCCATAACAAAATGGGAGAATATTTATTTGTCATGACGTTGCCCTGTTGCGGGAGGTTTATGACCCCCCCCCTCCCCATAAATACCTTTCCCCCTTTTTCTCTCAACTCTACAGAATGGACTCTTGGAAAGCCTTTTTGTTAACATAGAGAGAGTATTAGTAACATCAAAAGGTTGGGGAAAATAACAATCTTTATGTAATCCAACCACTTGAAAGTGTCCGTTGGTACTTAAAGAATATGATGTCAGATCAGTTGTCGTCTGAGACATTATTACTGATGATAGGAACGACATAAACTTTATCTTGGAAGTCTACACATTCTAGTTATCAGATTCACATGGAATTGTTGTGCAATTTAAATGTTTAAATATGAAACTATTTGTGAAAAGATTAAATGTAATTTTAGCTTCTAAATGAGAGATTGTTTTCATGAGTGAACATTGCTCACTCAGTGGCCCCGCCCAATGAACAGGCATTGGTTGTGACTATGAAACTCACCCTTCTCTCCCCACTTACAAAAGCCCATTGGCGAAAGTCAACCTCTTATGTTCCCGATGACTGCTGTCCATACGTGTTACCGAAAAGGCCTATAATATCAACTACAGAACTAAGCCAACCTCAGCGTGAGCTCTGGTTGCGAATGGTTGAATGACTACAACCTAACGAAATTAACATTGTGTTCCTGATGACGTGAGGACTGATGTCCATACGTTTAAAAGGGTTAATTTCAACGTGGAGGTGACGATCGCCACGCTGGAAGGATGAATGTGACTACACAAGCCAAAATATAGCATGAGCTTATAGTATGGCTACTTGGTATGAACTTTGAACTCTTATTCACTAAAGAAGTGATACATCCTAGACGTCGAGTTATCAGCAGCAGTTGTGGACGTGCATGGCCTGGGAAGGGACGGAGAATCAGATAGAGACCCAATCCTTTTGTTCCTCAGTCTTCCCGCGCTTTCATTCAAACCCAACCCCTTTTCTTTGTGTAAGGACGTTTTCTTTTATGACATAATTAGTTATCAATGTATGATCCATCCTGTGCATATGTAATTATGTGTGATTATTTAGGTATTTAGTAAATAAATAATTAAACCAAATTTTATATTGCTGATTCAACTTGTTACCCAGGGTTCGTGAAGATAACCAATAATTTTACGAGGTTCAGATGAGACTGAATATGGTGACGATTAATAATTGACTGCTATTGATATAAAAGATTACCAGGCCTTTAAGAGTTTATTCAGAAGACAACAGCTCTATAAACATTCTTCCGTGGTGCCCCGACTTCCTAGTTAATTACATTCACATGATTAGTTTAATCAGGTAATATTAATTAGTGAGAAATTATTTTATAAAACAGCATTTCATATAATTTAATCCATAGTAAAAACACGACATAGGTAATCTGGACATACAGTTGTTATCACTTAACCTTTCTCGCCCCGGGGTTCCGCTAGCGGAACACCCACAACATTCCGCTGCCTTCGCAGAGCGCGTTTTTTATTTTTTATTTTTTAGAAATATTTAACTTCCACACATTAACAAGTCCAATACAGCAAATGAAAGATAAACATCTTGTGAATCCAGCCAACATGTCCGATTTTTAAAATGTTTTACAGCGAAAACACAATATATATTTATGTTAGCTCACCACAATAGCCAAACACACAACGCTATTTATCCACCGCAAAGGTAGCTTTCAAAAAACCAACAAAATATAGATATAATTAGTCACTAACCAAGAAACAACTTCATCAGATGACAGTCTTATAACATGTTACACAATACATTTATGTTTTGTTTGAAAAATTTGCATATTTGAGGTATAAATCATAGTTTTACATTGCAGCTACAATCACAAATAGCACCGAAGCAGCCAGACTAATTACAGAGAGCAACGTGAAATACCTAAATACTCATCATAAAACATTTATGAAAAATACATGGTGTACAGCAAATGAAAGATAAACATCTTGTGAATCCAGCCAATATTTCCAATTTTTTAAGTGTTTTACAGCGAAAACACAATATAGCATTATATTAGCTTACCACAATAGCCAAACACACAACCGCATTCATTCACCGCAAAGATAGCATTCGCAAAAACCAGCAATAAATATAAAATAAATCACTAACCTTGACCAACTTCATCAGATGACAGTCTTATAACATCATGTTACACAAAACATTTATGTTTTGTTCGAAAATGTGCATATTACCGTGGTTATACATTGTTAAAATGTAGCAACTTTTCCCCAGGCTTTCCGGATATATTTCTGACACTCACCTAATCTGACCAAAGAACTCATCATAAACTTTACTAAAAAATACATGTTGGATAGCAAATGAAAGATACACTAGTTCTTAATGCAACCGCCGTGTTAGATTTTTTTAAATTAACTTTACAATAACAAACAGCTTACGTTATAGCGAGACAGTGCCCGCAAAAAGTGTGGAGAATAGGACTAAACATTTTCCACAGAAATACGAAATAACATCATAAATGGTTCTTACTTTTGCTGAGCTTCCATCAGAATCTTGTACAAGGAGTCCTTTGTCCAGAATAAATCGTTGTTTGGTTTTAGAATGTCCTTCTCTCCTGTCGAATTAGCAACCTTAGCTAGCCATGTGGCGCGAAGATGTCCATCTCCTCTCGACGCATAGAACGGAAAACTCCAAAAGACCCATTAAACGTTAAATAAACTGATGAAACTCGGTTGAAAAAACCTACTTTATGATGTTTTTCTAATATGTATCAAATAAAACCAAAGCTGGAAATATTAGCCGTCTATACCGAACGCTTTTCAGAAGCCATTGCTGATGTCCTTCCCGCGCCTAGGTAGAGAAAGGATATTGTGGACACGTCATTCCAAGAGCTCTTGTTCGACCTCAGATCAAGCTAGACACCCCATTCCACCTTCCACTGCCTGTTGACATCTAGTGGAAGGCGTATGAAGTGCATGTATATCCATAGATTTCAAGCAATTGAATAGGAAGGCCCTGGAACAGAGCCTCGATTTCAGATTTTTCACTTCCTGTCAGGAAGTTTGCTGCAAAATGAGTTCTGTTTTACTCACAGATATAATTCAAACGGTTTTAGAAACTTGAGAGTGTTTTCTATCCAATAGTAATAATAATATGCATATTGTACGATCTAGAATAGAGTACGAGGCCGTTTAAATTGGGCACGATTTTTTCCCAAAGTGAAAATAGCGCCCCCTACACACTAACAGGTTAAGGAATGATTTAACATGAGGGTGGATAAGATGACATAATAGTCATCGTTACTGATATATTTAGCTCAGTGTATTTTAGTTCCATTGGAGGCGACTCAGAGGAGGAAGAGGAGGACCATCCTCCTCAGTGAATTTCATAAAAATAAAAATAGTTAAACATTTAAAAGTTATCCTTTTTAGATACAACTATACAAAATCTATGCACGTGTCACATTTTTCTTTTATAAAAACACATTGTTTTGCAATGAAGGTCTACAGTAGCCTCAACAGCACTCTGTAGTGTAGCGCCATGGTGTAGCCGGAGGACAGCAAACTTCCGTCCTCCTCTGACTTCAGTACAAAACCTAGGAGGCTCGTGGTTCTCACCCCTTTCCATAGACTTACACAGTAATTATGACAACTTCCGTAGGACATCCTCCAACCTATCAGAGCTCTTGCAGCATGAACTGTCATGTTGTCCATCCAATTAGAGGATCAGAGAATGAATCTAGTACTGAAAGCATAAGTTACAGCTAGCTAGCACTGCAGTGCATTAAATGTGGTGAGTAGTTGACACAAAGAGAGAGAAAGACATAAGTTAAAAAGTTTTGAACAAATTCATTTATTAAAAAATGAAGGAGGAGCAAGAGAGAGAGAGTTGCCAATGCTGATGGCTACCCTTTATAGCTACCCTTTATAGCCAGTGGCTACCCTTTATAGCGTGCGGTCCCAGGTGTGCCAAATAAGCTCTGCCTACTGGCCTCCTGCAAGTGGTTGGCCAGCAGGCAGACCACAACCCTGAAACAAAAACAAAACAGAAACAACCAAAACACAAAAAACAAATGCCTTATTGCGCCATTCATTATTATTAAAAAAACACCCAGCTATACACCCTGACCCACCTCTGCCCTCCAGGCTGCCCCTCCCTCTCCCACTTCAGCAGCCTCAGATCCTAAGGAGCACTTTAAGAGTGACAGAAAGAGAGACAGCACCGGGGAAGCAAGAGGGAGACAGAAGAGCACAGGCAAGTTATCCAAAACAATGACAAAAACTATGGCATTGAGGCAGGGGACAAGGCATCGGCAAGGACATTTTCTTTGCCCTTAATAAGACGAATGTCCAAATTGTACAGCTGCAAAAACAGATCCCACCTCATAAGCCTCTGATTTGGGTTCTACAAACCAAAAGGCATAACTGTATAAGAATACAGTCCAGAAGTTGTGATGAAAGCAGAAATCTCCCTTGCTCTAGGAGACAAGGGGACGTGGCAGGACCCTTTTAGAATATCGAACTTGCTCACAAATCTTGCAGAACCCACTTGATCAACACAATCCTCCATTCGAGGAAGAGGAAAGGAATCAGGCTACGTAATGTTGTTAACTTTACGATATTCTGTGCATGGCCTAAAAGATGCACCAGGCTTCTTGACTAACATAAGGTGAAGCCCAACTGGAACAAGAATGTTCAGCAATATCGTTATCCAACATGTACTTGACTTCCGCATCTAAGTGCCTGCACTTGTCAGGAGAACACGATAGAAGCACTGTCTTATTGGCTGAGCAGCTCCAACATCAACATCATGCTCATTGAGATGAGTACGAGAGAGCGTATCAGAAGACAGCACAGGATAACTGTCAATACGTGTACCCCAATAGAGCATGCAAATTCCCAGTGGTGTAAAAAGTACTCAGTTGTCATACTTGAGTAAAAGTAAAGATACATCAATAGAAAATGACGCAAGTAAAAGTGAAAGTCAGCCAGTAAAATACTACTTGAGTAAAAGTCTAAAAGTATTTTGTTTAAAATATACTTAAGTATCAAAGGTAAATGGAATTGCTAAAATGTACTTAAGTATCAGAAGCAAAAGTATAAATAATTTCAAACCAGACGGAACAGTTTATTTTTAGATTTTCATTGACGGATAGCCAGGAGTAAACTCCAACACTCAGACATAATTTACAAACGAAGCATTTGTGTTTAATAATGAGTCTGCCATATCAGAGGCAGTAGGGATGACCAGGGATGTTCTCTTGATAAGTGTGTGAATTGGACCATTTTCCTGTCAAAATGTAACGAGTACTTTGGGTATCAGGGAAAATGTATGGAGTAAAAAGTACATTATTTTCTTTAGGAATGTAGTGAAGTAAAAGTAAAAGTTGATAAAAATATAAATAGTAACTTAAAGTACAGATATCCCCAAAAAACGACTTAAGTAGTACTTTAAAGTATTTTTACACCACTATAAATTCCCCAAAGTTCTGAAATTTTAAATGGCCTTGAAAAACACCATCATCAGGAGCTGAACTCTCCTCCTCTTACAACGTATGAGGTGAAAAGGATTCTAGGGCAACTGAGAATGCAGAAAGGACAGAACCAACTGAGTGAACTTCACCTAACTTAACAGGAGTTGATGCCGATGAACAAGAGTAGTAAGGTTTCAACAAATTCACATGAAAAAGTTGGGTGGGCTTCCTGCGCTGAGGAGTTGCAATCAGACAGTTCTGTTCAGACACTTTGCGCACCTCCGTGAAAGGACCTGTGAACTTAACCTGCAAAGGAGAACCTACAAATAGGTAAAAGAGCTAAAACCTGGTCACCAGAGCTAAATTGTCTACGATCAGACCGACGGTCATAAATATGCTTAATCTTTACTTGTGCACTTTGCAGTTTCTCTTTCCCCATTTCACCAGCAGAACACAGTCTATTACGAACACCAATGACATAATCAAGTAAATTTAGTGGTGGCTCTGCTGTTCCCCAGCTGTCCTGCAACACAGCCAGAGAGCCACGCACTGCATGTCCAAAAAACAGATAATTTGGACTAAATCCTATACTGTCCTGGACAACTTCTCTAGCTGCCAACAGTAACCATGGCAAACCAACACTGGAACTCTTCCAAGTCAAGGTACAGTGCCTTCGGGAAAGTATTCAGAGCCCTTGACTTTTTCCACATTTTGTTACTTTACATCCTTATTTTAAAATTGATTCAAAATAATTTTTTCTTCTTCATCAATCTACACACAATACCCTATAACTGTTTTTATTTTATTTTTTGCACCTTTGGCAGCGGTTACAGCCTCGAGTCTTCTTGGGTATGACGCTACAAGCTTGGCACATCTGTATTTTGGGAGTTTCTTCCATTCTTCTCAGCAGATCCTCTCAAGCTCTGTCAGGTTGGATGGGGAGCGTTGCTGCACAGCTATTTTCAGGTCTCTCCAGAGATGTTCGATTGGGTTCAAGTCCAGGCTCTGGTTGGGCCACTCAAGGACATTAAGAGACTTGTCCCGAAGCCACTCCTACAATGTCTTGGTTGTGTACTTAGGGTTGTGGTCCTGTTGGAAGGTGAACCTTCGCCCCAGTCTGAGATCCTGAGCACTCTGGAGCAGGTTGTCATCAAGGATCTCTCTGTACTTTGCTCCATTCATATTTGCCTCGATCCTGATTAGTCTCCCAGTCCATGGCGCTGAAAAACATCCCCACAGCATGATGCTGCCACCAACATGCTTCACCGTAGGATGGTGCCAGGTTTTCTCCAGATGTGACGCTTGGCATTCAGGCCAAAGGGTTCAATCTTGGTTTCATCAGACTAGAGAATCTGTTTCTCATGGTCTGAGAGTCTTTAGGAGCCTTTTGGCAAACTCTAAGCGGGCTGTCATGTGCCTTTTACTGAGAAGTGGTTTCCGTCTGGCCGCTCTATCATAAAGGCCTAATTGGTGGAGTGCTGCAGAAATGGTTGTCCTTCTGGAAGGTTCTCCCATCTCCACAGAGGAACTCTGGAGCTCTGTCAGAGTGACCATCGGGTTCAGTCTGTCCGGGCAGCCAACTCTAGGAAGAGTCTTGGTGGTTCCAAACTTTTCCATTTAAGAATAATGGAGGTCACTGTGTTCTTGGGGACCTTCAATGCTGCAGACATTTTTGGTACCCCTCCCCAGTTCTGTGCCTCGACACAATCCTGTCTCTGAGTTCTACGAACAGTTCCTTCGACCTCATGGCTTGGTTTTTGCTCTGGCATGCACTGTCAACTGTGGGACCTTATATAGACAGGTGTGTGCCTTTCCAAATCATGCCGAATCAATTTAATTTACCACAGGTGGACACTAATCAAGTTTTAGAAACATCTCAAGGATGATCAATGGAGAGGAGGAGAGCGCATAGATGTGAGAATGAATACAACGAGCTGTTTATATGTGGCTACGAAAGTGAACTGTTTGCATGTGTTCGGGGGTGTATTCATTCTGCCGATTCTGTTGAAAAACATTTCTTAAACGGAAGCAAACGGAGCGAAACGGGAATAAACAAACATGAATTTGTCCAATAGATACTATTGTTTGCTGTCACGCCTGCTCCCGCTCTTCCTCACCCTGGCACTCGAGGGCATTACACACTCAAGCCACCATCAGTACGCACACCTGCTTTCCCCCGTCACGCACATCAGCGATCATTGGACTCACATGGACTCAATTAACAGATTAACAGGATAGGTCTAGATACTACAATGTTAACAGATTAACAGGAGAGGTCTAGATACTACAATGTTAACATATTAACAGGAGAAGTCAGGGATATAACAAATGTGCGCTTTCTTTTTAGTTACATTGTTTATTTTTGAACGTGCAGACTTTTTTTCTGTAATTATTGTTTCATGTAGGATCCGCTACATTTTTTGACGCCAGTTGCAATTGTAAGTAGGCCTAATAAAATACATCCTATTTCTATTAGGCTGTTAAGCCTCAAAGCTTACCTCAGCCAGTTAAGTATTTTATATTGGTTCTAGGCTCCGAATAAATAGACTCCAATTAAGACCTCTTGTTGTTTGTAAAGTCAAATTAAAATGAAAATTATTGTTGAAATGAATTGTTCGACTGGTGTAGGTTTTCTCCATCTGTTGGTGTGCAACACTTGCATAACAAGTCAGCTATATTTTCAGCACCAGCCACTGTTCACCTCCTATTGATTGTGCTGTGGTTTCCGCCAGTTGTTTTTAAATTGAACCTTTATTTAACTAGGCAAGTCAGGTAAGAACAAATTCTTATTTACAATGACGGCCTACCCCGGCCAAACCCGGATGACGCTGGGCCAATGTGTGCGCCCGCCCTATGGGACTCCCAATCACGGTCGGATGTGATACAGCCTGAATTCAAACCAGGGACTACAGTAAAGCCTCTTGCATCGAGATGCAGTGCTTAGACCTCTGCGCCACTCGGGAGCCATGACCAATATATATATTTTTCAGAAAATTAAGCGATGTAGAGGTAGATACGTGTGTAGGTAGATGTGGAAAGATAGATACAAATGATTTGTTGCAAGTTGGGGGCGTGGCTCGAATTTTGAGGGTTTGAAACCTGCTCCCTGCTTGTTTCATTACATTATTATGCCGGTGTCAGAGCAAATAGCCTGGATTGTTATTCCCATCTCGTTCCTCCTCTCTCCACGCGTCATTATCCGCCTGAGTGG
>NC_036840.1:990020-1002265 GCF_002910315.2 Salvelinus sp. IW2-2015 | reverse complement strand
TTCGCATGTGGCCGTGCTGGCAGGGTGTACTGTTTTTTATTCTGTATATATGAATTACAAATCAGCCTTTACTTAAATCATGTTTCTAATCTATTGCATAGTTACAATGTGTAATCATTGATGTCCCAGGAGCAGGAGTGCTAAACACTGATTKATGAGTTTGAAACACCTGGTATTGGAAATTACTGAAAAAATATTTAAAAAAATAAAAATACAAATATCAATTTTCGTAAATGAACATTATGACAAAAAAATACGCACAATCGTTTGTCTCTCCATTAACTCTCAATTGTAAATGTTTTGCTTGACTCGTTATGAAGTTATAACTAGTTATATTTGCCTCTGCGTAATGTTTTGTTAGCCATCTTTGTGGAAGAAAGTCACCAGGGATGGGTGGCCCGCGTCAAATTCGTCATTGGAACCACTCGATATCATTGGTCATATAAAAACCTTGGGACCCAAATGTATAATGAGTGCTCTAACTCCCCCTTTTGGTGGTCTGGAGCAATGAAGCCGTGACACTGGATACCTCTAAGTCCTGCGGTGTAAGCTCASAACTTTTAAAGGAGGAACCACTGTACCTCCAACTCCTTTCTCACCCACCCTGAAACCACAAATGGATCRGCCAAAAGGTAAGGSTCCACTTTCTCAAAAAATGTCACTACTGTTGGTCCAGATTGTCCTTTATCATGTCTGACACCATTCTTCCTCAACACACATCTTCCCACTACACTCAYCTCTTCTTCTTCCTCGCTGTCCACAATCACATCTATCCGTTCACCACACTCTTGCCACACCTTCATCAGCTACATTGCTTGCAGAGCACTGATGGTGTTTCTCCAAAACCCAACTTCTGTTCCTGACCTCTCCATGCTTCCTTCACCTTCTCACAACATTAATTCATTGGAGAGATCCTCTTCTTCTTCTTCTTCTTCTGTGGATTTTATATGGTGGTTGGAAACCAACTTTTAGGTGCATTACCGCCACCAACTGGACTGGCGTGGACCAGAGACAGTGAAGGTCTAAATCCTACCCAATAATCTAATTTCCCTAAGGAAACAACATTCWAAATTAAAAAGTACATCCCCTGAAGACTTCCCCAGCAGTTCACTTAATCCTGGCTCTTCAACCSCATTACTCKTCAAATTTAGAAACAATCGCTACCTTTCCCTCACATATTTTGGGCACTGAAATAGAACATGTTCCACTCCATCTCCTCCTGGCAATGATCACACCTCCCAGTCAGATGTTTCCCCACCCATTTAAATGTACTATTGAGCCTTGTGTGTCACAGTCTCAGCCTTTCCTCCCTTTTCTCTCAGCCCGAGGACCCCTCTGCCCCCACCTTTTCCTGGATCTTATACAGGTGTCTTCCCTTTCTKTCCCTGTTCCACAACTCTTGCCACTTATTTTTAACTACTGTTCTTATTAACGCCTTAGCTTCTGCTTTACTGATTGACAATTCCATCTCAACATTAGGATGTTTAAGAGCCTTCTTGGAGATAACATCCACCTCCTCATTCCCCTTAGATCCATCTGTGAATATATTAATGAAAGCATAGTATTGTGTTCTTAAATGTTCACAACTGAATCTACTCCTTCTCTTACCCTCTCAAGCACCCAAACAACCCCCGCTCGCCATGCAGTTGTCTATCCACCCAAAGCTTGTATTCAGATTTCGTTCATGTTCCCAGCAGTCTAGGAGCACCTTTTTTATAGGATATGTAACCTTATGTCCTTGTAGATTTGCCCAATATGTCATGGCTAGCTGTGTCTTCTTAACTTTAATGGCATTTCTCCCAACTCTACTTGCATCGCTGCCACGCGAGGTCCTGAGTGCTCCACAACTTATTCTTAGGGCTTGGGCCTGGATTACATCTAGCTTTTTCAAAGATGTTTGAGCTGCTGATCCATATGCTATACTTCTATAATCCAGTGATGACCTTAACATCGCTATATATATCATTTTCAATGTCATTCTATCTGCCCCCCACTCCATTCCTAACAAGCAACGCATCACATTCAATATTTTCTTTCCAATGTTTTCTTTCCTTTCCATATAAATTACTTTGTTAATATGCTCTGCCCATGTCATTCGAGCATCAAACCAGACCCCCAGGAACCTAAACCCTCCCACCCTCTCCAGAAACCTTTCCATACAACTTCAAGTATATTTTTCTCCCCAACCTTCCTTCTAGAAAAAAACTGTCTGTGTTTTCTCAACTGAAAACTTGAAGCCTGAGGGACCACTGCTCAACTTCACTATTCGCTTCCTGAACTCTTCTGCTGGATGCGTAATATTTCTCCCTCTCTTCCACAGTGCCCCATCAGCCACAAACAATGACCTCCCAATATCAGGTCTCACCTGAGAGAATACATTGTCAATCATAATGGAGAACATCAAAGGACTAATGACACTTCCCTGGTGGGTACCATTATCTACCTCATAGATTTCTGACATAGAGCTCCCCAACCTCATTTGTATTGATCGTCCAAAAAGAAATCCTTTATCCAGCTAAAAACCTTTCCTCCAGCCCCCATGTTTTCCAGTTTGATAAGTAGCCTTCCTTCCACTTCATATCATAAACCTTCTCTGCATCAAAGAAAACCGCTACCACCACCTTCTTCTTTGCCCGTGTCTTCCGTATGACTGACTCAAGGCACAGTACAGGATCCATCGTTCACCCTGCCTTTCCTGAACCCACTTTGATCTGTGAAAATTAGTCCTCTGCTCTCCAGAAAGTACGTTAGCCTTTCGTTATCATTCTCTCATTAGGTTTACATAAATGAGATTGTCACGCTATCGGTTAATACACGTGAAGGACTAGTAGGGTCTTTACCTGGTCTCCTATTGGCACCACTACCCCCTGCTTCCAACTTCCAGGCAGTTTCCTTTCTGCCACACCTTATTGTAAAGCTTGATACTTCCCCATTGCAGTGTCACTGAGAGCCATCATGAAATGTAACACATCTCATCCTTCGCAGGAGATTTATCCCAGCTTTAGCTTATGCTCTCTTCATCTCACCAACGTAAAAAGGCCATTCAATGTATCCCCACCATCTATCTCTGATCCAGGACCCTGGATGTTCTCATCTGACCCTCTCTCTCCCACGCTGCCCCTCTTCTGTCAGATTATTTGAACTGTGCACCTTTAAAATTCCTGGGCTATAACGACACAGGTCGAGACCCAGATGCAGACAACATGTCTGATATTTATTGAACAACAAGGGTCAGGCAAGAGCAGGTCGAAGACAGGCAAAAGTTCATAAACCAGTCAGAGTTCAAACGGTACAGGGTGGCGAGGCAGGCTCGAGGTCAGGCAGGCTGAATGAGTCAGGAAGGCGGGCTTAGTGTCCGGGCAGGCAAGAGGTCAAAACCAGGAGGACTAGAAAAACAGAGACTAGGAAAAAAAACAGGAGCTCGAAACCACGCTGGTACGCTTGACAAGACAAAACGACACTGGCAACAGACAAACAGAAAACACAGGAATAAATACACTGGGAATTATGGGGAAGATGGGTGACACCTGGAGGGGGTGGAGACCGTCAAAAAGACACGTGAAAACAGATCATGGGTGACATGGCTAACTCTCCCCACTTTTCAGCACAGGGAGATCCGAATCTTCTTCTGACCCCACTCATCCTCTTAATCATCCCCACAAGGAGTGGTCCTGCCTATGCGACCACAGAACTTGCACCATACTCCCTCTTAGCTGTCCTAATGATCCTCCTTACTACTGCTTGTGCTTGTTTATACTGTATCAGGTGCTGGTAATTATGGGACCTTTTCAACATTCTGAAAGCCCTGTTCCTTCTCTTCAATGCTTCTCTACACTTTCACTCCAGCAGAGGACTGCGTTACTCTTCTCCTCCCTGTTACCCATAGCAATCACCTGCCTTGCGGCCCCTACTATTGCTCCTCTTACTCCGTCATTGACTGTTTCTGTATCTGAACTGAGATCTACCTGAGACAGCTCCTGTTCACTCAACTCCTGAAACTGATCCACTCCGCTTTCCCAAATATCCATCTCCTCAATTAATTTCTTACTGATTCTTCTCCCTCAATCCTATAGTACACATGACAGGACAGTGATCACCTCCAACTACATCTGCCTGCATTGAACTGAGATTATAGTAAGATCCAGAGCAGATTCAATTCCAGTTAGTGGGTCAATCCTGGTTCCCGGCGTCATTAAGACTCGGAAGGCTTTCGCATCCAGTAGTTCATCCAACACTTGTCCATTTACATCAGTCCGAACCTTCCCAGACGCACTATGAGCATTAAATCCCACACCACATTACCCGTCTCCTATTTGACTTCTACATTCCAAGGGCACAACTCTAGTGTCTTACACGGGTTGTAAAGTTCACTATTACCATAACCCTAACCACACCTCCCACTGTAAGGTTCTGTATTTATTTTCTTAGTCAACCTTGTGTTCTGTTTCGTTGTGTTCTTGAACGTAGCCCTGTTTCTTTTGTTCTTGAACGTAGCCCTGTCTTTCATTTTTGTTCATTGATTTCACCTTGTTAGTTACTCACCTGTCTCATCAGCTCCTTATTTAGTTCAGTTCATTCTGTTTGTGCTTTGTGAGGTATTGTTGTTTTGACTCTACTAAGCCTTTTCCTAGCTTGTTTGTGAGAACCAGTTATAGCCTCAATCCTAGTTTTGATTCACCTGCCTGTTTGCTTACTGTGTATGACCATTGCTGCCTGTGACCACGATTCTACCTTCTGCGAAGGTGAATAAACACCTGCCGCGCTCTGCATGTGAATCTACACCCATTTCTCCCTGAGTATTCATTACACACACTACGTACTCCTGTTCATTCTTTCCCACACACCTATATGGGATCCCTGGATTATTAAGTTGACACATCTCCTCCTCCCCTGCACCCTATCTCTACAGACTGCAACATAACCTTGTAATGTAAAATCTAGAGTAGGTTATAGCCATGTCTCCTGGAGAAAATCACATCAGGCTTGACTGGTAGGTAACTCCTCAATAAACTGTTTGAACTCTTGCCCATTAGCCATCAAACTTCTGGCATTGCATTGATTGAATAACACCATAATGAAAAGTAACCAATACATGATRCTTGTCTGGACTAATTCTRAATCTTATTGAGGTCATCCTGTACATTTTCCCATGTCAGTCCTGTGATCTCAAGATACCTCACTGCCTGCTCCACTATGATCTGTATCTTCTTAGTCTTTGAWTGTATTTTCTCTGTGCAATTGATTGGTTCTGTCACAAATGTAACAGCCTTTCTCATATTTACTACCATTCTTGTGTTCTCCCCCATTCTGCTCCCTACTTCACGCCCAACCTGCATCCCAATTTGCCCTGGAATACCTGCTGTTTTGGGTGCCTCGATTGTTTCTGCGTGAACTACCTTCACTGCTTCTGCATACAAGATTTTTCACACACTCCTCACCTCCTGCTGTCACGTTCTGACCATAGTTCTTGTGTGTTTTTCTTGTTTTAGTGTTTGGTCAGGACGTGAGCTGGGTGGGCATTCTATGTTGTGTGTCTAGTTTGTCTGTTTCTATGTTTGGCCTAATATGGTTCTCAATCAGAGGCAGGTGTTTTGTGTTGTCTCTGATTGGGAACCATATTTAGGTGGCTTGTTTTGTGTTGGGGTTTGTGGGTGGTTGTTTCCTGTCTTTGTGTTGTCTCTGCACCAGATAGGACTGTAGCGGTTTTGCCACATTTGTTATTTTGTATTTTGTAAGTGTTCACATTTTTTAGTCTATTAAACATGTTGAGCACTGGCTACGCTGCGTGTTGGTCCGATCCCTGCTACACCTCCTCTTCTCGTGAAGAGGAGGAAGGCTGCCGTTACACCTGCACTACCACCTGTCTTTTCATCACTGAACAACATTAACCGGGCCCGTCTTCACATTCCCCATATGTATGTTCTCCTCCACCTTCTTCCCATCTCATCATCTTGGAGGAGCTTTACCATGTTAACAATTTCTAGAACTCCTGCATTAACTCCCTTCACCCACTTCCGTCCAGTTTGATCCGGCAGGCTACTATCAACCAAACGTTTTAGCATACCTGCTTGAGTTTGATAGCCTTCTCATACTGTTTAACATTGAAACACACCACCACCCAACTTACATCACAAAGAACTTTAGCAGACACAACCTCTCCTACCTTACTCTCCAAATCCATAGTCAACGCGATCAGACTCACCGCCGTGACTCCACCTTGGTCCTGAAATTTCACCAACACCTTGAACTCCACTTCTCTCAGTACAACACTGCGAACCGAACCTCCCTCATCACTACTATCGTGGAAATTCTTAAAACAGTGACACTCAAAGTCAATCTTAAGTGAATCATTGTTTATTGTCAGCACACTGGAGAGATTCCAAACAACTCAATGCACCGTAGTACTCGTGTCAATCAGGAGCTCTTCCTGGGCATTCCCAGCATTTGTCTTATATAAGGCTATACACAGACACGTTATATTTGCATGATTTAGCATAATTAATTAATCATTACCGTTTTGTTTCATTCATGTGACCGACCAATACTGGTTCATAACATGTGACAGACCAATACCTCACCAGGCTTCTACTCTCTAAGCTGAGACTTTGAAACTGAGATATCTTTCGTTCTCGTTTTCAAAACAAGGTCTGGGCGTACTGCCAAATTGCAGCTACTGATAGTGAGGATTCTTTCAGTCAGCCACATGCATGAACACAGAAATTGGTTTATAGAACTGCACATAAATAGAACACAGAAATTAGTTAGAAGAAAAGGACAAGTATTAAAATTCCATTCCACTACTCTCCTGAGGAGATGTGCAAAGGCTCCTCAGGCTTCCTCTTCTTCTTAACCTTTACTCTTACTATACCTCCACCTTTTTCCACTCCACCACTACAKTCCATTTCGTCCACCTCAACTCCGAACCCCACTACCTTTCTATGCATCTCTGCTCCAGTCACAGCCCAGTYTTGCTCAACCACCTCCACCCAAACCTTGACGCCAGCTTGAATAATGCAATTTCATATTATCTTGTATGGAGTTGAGCGTGTTTGCTAGTGAGGTAGCTCGTTGCTTTGTGCCCACGTCTCAGACCGATAGCGACCAACGAAAAATCTTCCTGATTCGAGTTCATGCAGTCTTTCCATTGGAGAGATCTGRGTGAGCAGCAGCATTTTAAAGGTTGAGYCTGATTGTRCAGCAGCGRWGCAGTTCTTGACACAAAATCCACYTCTCACTTGTCTCAAGGCTWAAAAATCCATCTTTAACCTGTGTCCTCCCCTTTAATCTTCACTGATTGAAGTGGATTTAACAAGCGACATCAATAAGGGATCATAGCTTTCACTTGGATTCACCTGGTCAGTTCTATGTCATGGAAAAGCAGGTGTTCTTAATATTTTGTATACTCAGTGTGTATAATRGTGTCTGTTGCTTAGTGTTCATGGTAATTAGGGTGGCAGGTAGCCTAGCGGTTAAGAGCATTGGGCAGGTAACCAAAAGGTTGGTGGTTTGAATCTCTGAGCTGACTAGGTGAAATAATCTTTTGATGTGCCCTTGAATAACAAGGCACTTAACCCTAATTTGCTCTAAGGGTTGCCCTCAGTCTGGCTGATCCCTGACTAAGAGTCCATATACAAAAAAAATTTTACAACTTCACATGTGCAATAATACACACTTTTTACATATGTGAAATAAGACAAATTAAACACCCCACCAAATGATTTAATATTTGTAAATACTGGACTACTGGAACTGTTGGAAGTAACACTGAGAGAAGAGGGGCTCCCAATGTGCAGGACTACTACTCTGTTCCTGAGGTCAGCTCCTCCCTCCTCTCCTGTGTCTCTGATCAGACACGAGCTTGGACTTTGTAGCACAATAATTACAGTACATGAAACTCAGCATCTCCTCTACATTTTTTTAAGAAATACAATATCCAAACGATCTGAAGTAAGGAAAGTTTGTTTTGGAAGATTTGAATCTTTTTGTAGATAGATGGTTCATGGTCTCCTATAAGAATACTCATAAAATGAGTAAAAATGCAGTAAGGACAACATGGGATAATGACTGATATGAATCTAACACCGTCTAGAGTTAACAGACAGATATTGTTGTTCAGCTCTACTACACATCTGGGTGTCATGAGTACTGGATCATCTTCCTCCCCTCAGCACCTCAGTAGGTCCCAGCTGTAGCGATACAGTCACTGTGCAGTCTGAACTGAGGGAGGTTTTTGTACGACTCTGTATCACTGTGTGAACACCCTGACACTGTTGGGATAATGGAAACTCTGACAGTAGTAATCTCCTGCATCTTTCACCTGGACTCCACTGATGGTCCGAGTGAAGTCACTCCCAGATCCACTGCCTCTAAATCTGATGGAGTCCCAGACTGAAGTGTTGAAGCAGAGTAAATATAGGAGTTTAGGAGCTCCTCCAGGTTTCTGTTGGTACCAGGCTAAGAAATGTACTGTTGTAAACATTACTGCTAGTTTTACAGTTCAGAGAGACTGGCTGTCCGGGGACAAACAGCTTTCACTGCAGGAGTCTGGTGTCACAACGTCCTGTCTCTTGGCTTCTGAAAAATAAAAATAAACATGTATATAAATGAAAATAACATGTTGTAATGATATGTTCTGAATAGAAATATACATTGATATACTGTACATGTATATAGATTAAATAATCTTCAACAATAGAATTCTGAAATTGTAACCTTGTAAACCAGAAAGCAAGTGTCACGATCGTCTTGATGTGGAAGAGTGGACCAAGGCGCAATGCGTGATACGGAATACATCCTTTTATTAATAACGAAGACGTAACACGTAAACGAAACACTTAGACAACTAACAAACACAACAAACGACGTGAGCCTACAAACCGAGAAGTGCATAACACAGCTACTAACGTTAGACATAGACAATTACCCACGAAATACCCAATGAATATGGCTGCCTAAATATAGCTCTCAATCAGAGACAGATGAAACAACAGCTTGTCTCTAATTGAGAACCAATTCTAGGCAGCCATAGACATATCAAACACGCTAGACAAGACCTGCCCCATTAAACATACAAAACCCTACTAGACCATACAAAAACACATACATTCCCGATGTCACACCGCTTGACCTAACTAAAATAAGAAAGAAAACAAAGAATACTAAGGCCAGGGCCGTGACAGCAAGTGTCCAGATGAAGATGGTGAACAAGTCATGGTTGTTGTGGTTTCTGTTGTCATGAAGAAAGCTCTCAGACATGAAGTGTTAAACTCACAGGGATATAACCACTCCTAGAGCAGTGAAGCAGTGCTGCCAATGCACGTGTCCACCAGCTATGCAAACAGGGGTGTACTGTTGGCAAAACGTTTCTTAAACGGAACAACAAACTAAACAGGGATGGACCCATCTGGATTTTTCCAATTGAAACTCATCATTTTGCTCTGTTTGCTTCCGTTTGTTTCTTTTGACCTAACAAAAATACAGGACGTGACCACTACAATACTAATGTCAAGCCAAGGCACAAAGTTGGGAATAATCAAGAATAGTTAAATGGTCAATAATAAAATAATATAAAAATAATAACAACAATAACAGACAACTTAAAGAAAAAGTAGAATTAAGAATTATAATATTATTCACAGTTACACCACATTAGAAATTGACTTGAGTTACATCCATTATGACCTCTAAAGTCCATTAAGCCGAGCAATAAAGTATCCATTTGGTTCTAAAATGGTAAAGGGTTTCTGTAATGAATACACTTCCCCAGAGGGAACCTAATGGAACCTAACACAAGCAAACAGTAGCAAACGGAACAAAATGGGGAGGGACCTAGCTGAATTTGTCCAAAAGAAACTTGTATTCGTTTCAAATCTTTTTCCAATGCAAAAGTTTTGCTACAGTGTAGAACTAATAAATACGCCCGACTTTCTTAGTCCCACAGAGACAGTGTAATTGAAGAGATCTGTGTGAGCAGGAGCATTCTTAAGAGGTGGGGCTGATTGCCCAGCCAATCATGGCCTTGATTGGGAAACAAGCTTCAATTAAAGGCTGGGAAGGTGCTGGAATGTTCTAGCAGTGCGTGGTGTTAGAGAGGTTTTGTGTTGACTGCGCCACAGGTCATTTCAGGGCAGTGTTTCCCAAACCTCTCTTGAAGTCCCCCTAGACTTACAGTATTTGATGTGTTCCTGAACTAACACAGCGGATTCAAATGGTCTCCTAATCAGCAAGCCCCTCACTAGGAAAAGCAGTTGTAGTAATTCTGGAATAAAATCAATATGTGGACTTCCTCAAATACTTAAGGAGAGGTTTGGGAAACACTGTGTTAGGGATTAGGGGTTATAATCATGTAATACCATCTCAATAAATAAAGTAGATTTTTCGCTTGAAATTAAAACCTGACAGAAGAATCTCACAGAGGCTGGAGGTTTTATTCTGAAATGTTGTGAGACATTATTAGTGTTCATAGATGGATTCCGTTCAACATATTGTGTAACATGTTTCAGGTTGGCCATAACAAAATGGGAGGACTATTTATGTCATCTGGACATATGGGTGTTATCACTTCAAGAATGATTTAACATGAGAGGGGATAAGTTGACATTATTGTCAGCATCACCTGTGTATTTATCTCAGTGTATTTTAGTTCACTCAGTGTTCCATGTCACTGTCTCTTCCCCTTCAGCACCTGCAGTAGGTCCCAGCTGTAGCAATACAGTTACTGTGCAGTCTGACTGAGGAAGGCTTTTGTACGGCTCTATATCACTGTGTGAACACTCCACCACTGTGTAAACTCTGACAGCAGTAATCTCCTGCATCTTCAGCCTGGACTCCATTGATGGTCAGAGTGAAGTCTGTAATTGTAATTATCTGCATATAATCCACTGTAGAATGTAATTATCTGCATTCTACAGTGGATTATACTCATAACCCAGAACTATCAGTCCCTATTGCATTCTACTAGTACTTCAGTACTATCAGTCCCTATTGTATTATACTAGTACGTCACTACTATCAGTCTCTATTGTATTATACTAGTACGTCACTACTATCAGTCTCTATTGTATTATACTAGTACGGTCACTCCGGTACTATCAGTTCTATTGTATTAGACATCCAGTTACGTCACTGATGGACTATCAGTTCTATATTTGTTATAACTAGTACTCACACTATCAGTCTCATGTATTATATGCTGAGACGTCCTACATCAGTCTCTATGTAACTTTACATTAACATGTTTAAGTCAATATATTTAGATCAGACGCTTCCCCAATTTTGATCCAGAGCGTACTTTGACAGTTGGTGCATTTCACACCTTATGATGATCCACGTGGGAACACACTCTTACAATAGTGCAATGCTAACTCTTTAAGGGGGGTAGAAGGATTACTGTTGATCCTATCCTTAGGTATATCCGGTTAAGAGGTGTTGTACTTTGTTTTGGTTGGTTGTCTTTTCTAGTATTTCCTTTAAAGAGGTGGAGGTTTCAGGTTGCTTTCTCCGGAAGAGAGGTGAGTGGATTGCTATGGATCCTGCCGCTCTGATTCCTGGCGTCGTGGGGCGGAGGTTTAGGTTTCTCCCCCATTGGGGTGCCAGAAGGCAGCGAACACGTTTTTGACTTGGCTGGAGCGGGAAGCTGTCTTCCCCTCAGAGGTAGGGAAGGGGCGAGCAGTGTTCCAGAGGTGGAAGCTAAGCCAAGCTAGGATGATCAGCGCGTAGGCCTATGATATCTGTCGTTCGCTGGTAGTTGTGCGGGTAGGCAAGGGTGTAGGTGGTGCCTGCATCAGAGCCCTGAATAGAGATACGCGAGGTGCCGTTTCCCTATCATGAGGGAACCTCAGCAGCTCCGATAGGCAAAGCACCATGGTCCCTTGTAGCGGATGCGAGCTTCAACTGGAAGCCAGTGGAGAGAGCGGAGGAGCGGGGTGACGTGAGAGAACTTGGGAAGGTTGAACACCAGAGAGGCGCTGCGGCGTTCTGGTGTGAGTTGTAGGAGGGTTTTAATGGCACAGGCAGGGGAAGCCCAGCCAACAGCCGTAGTTGCAGTAAACCCAGACGGGAGATGAACAGTGCCTGGATTTAGGAACCTGCCCGCCCGCTCTGTGTGAGGCAGGGTCGTACTCTGCGCGACTGTTGTAGAAGCGATGAAACCCATACGAGGAACGCTGGTCACCCGCTTTGATGGTTAGTTGAAACGTACCAGAGGTTGTTGTCCAGGATCAACCGCTCAACACAGGTTCTTAGCT
>NC_036840.1:980820-984813 GCF_002910315.2 Salvelinus sp. IW2-2015 | reverse complement strand
TAAGTGGTGCGGTGTGGGGGCTGTGCTTTGGCAAAGTGGGCTTGAGTTTATTCTTCTGTTTGCGCCTGTCCGTGTGTATCATTGAATGGGCACAGTGTCTCTGACCTCCTGTACTCAGCCTCCAGTATTTTATGCTCACAGTAAGTTTATTTGTCGAGTAGGGTCGTTTGTTAATATCTGAGAGTATCTCCTGTCTATCCGGTTTCCCTGTGTGAATGCAAGTTGCTCTCTTAATTCTACTCTTTCTTTCTTTTCTTTCTCTCTCTCGGAGGACATAGCCCTAGGACCATGCTCAGGACTACCTGGCATGATGACTCTTCTGTCCCCAGTCACCTAGCTTGCTGGCTGCTCAGTTTCAACTGTTCTGCTGCGCTATGAACCCACCTGTTCACCGGACTGCTGTCCTGCAGACCTGCTGTTTCAACTCTCTAGAGACCGAGAGCGGTAAGATACTCTCAATATCGGCTATGAAAAGTCAACGAATTTACTCCTGAGGTGGCTGACTTGCTGCACCCTCGACAATACTGTTGATTATTATTAATTTGACATGCTGAGTCTTTTATGAACATTGAACATCTGGCCATGTTCTGTATATCTCACCGGCACAGCAAGAGAGGATGGCCACCCCTCATAGCCTGGTCTCCTCTAGGTTTATTCTAGGTTTTGTTCTTCTAGGGAGTTTTCCAAGCCACCGTGCATTCTACACTGCATTGCTTAGCTGTTTGGGTTTTAGCGTGGGTTTCTTACAACTTTGAGATATCAGCTGATGTAACGAAGGGCTATATAAATACATTTGATTTGATTTTGATTTGACAAGAGACTGGAGATAGAATGGTCGCATGACTCTCAAGTAAAATAAGTGGCCTGATACTTTTTTGTACAGTGCTGCAGCTCATGTCAACTGTGGCGTTGGACATAATTATACACAGCAAGGAGTCTCAGTCTTCAGCTTTTCTATTGTAGTTAGGTTGTTTTTGGAGTTTGTGTTGGTGATGCTGAACGCTGGACAGAACTGGGCAAATATAGTTTCACTCGCCAGAAGTGTGGCCCCGTGCACTCTAGTCCAGTTCCCTGGTTTCTGATGATCCATTCATAAGGTTTGCTCGGGCACACTCGTTATTCGTAGGGCTGGCTCACTTTGAAGGAATCCGGAAGTTTCCCGGATATAGATTCGACAAATTCCCTGTGAGATATAATATAAAGTGACTATTTATCATACATTACTTAGAGTATGATAGACATTTATAGTATTTTGTTCATAATTATTACGCTTTAAGTACAAGAAATTATATTTTCGATCATTTTGGTCAAAATGTATGAAAAGTTATATTATGCATCCATTCCATAGTCTAAGGATTTATGTTTGATAATCCATTCTGTTCCACACTGGCCTGTCTCTTTTTCTCAGTGGTGTCTGTTTCTCACACCAGTCATCGCTCTTTCCCTCTGGTGACTAACTGTGTGGAACCACGCTTGGTGAACTCCAGTCTGTCACCATGGGTGTTTCAGGGTCCAGTTTAGCATCTCTGATGATTCAGATAGACGTTAAAGCAGTTAAGTATCCAGGGACTGCAGGACGTTCTATACACTTTCATGATCTAATTTCAGTACCTTGTTTCAGCTGAGGAGAACTGTTTTTACATAAGCCATCTGGCTGTTGGTACCATACAATGTTTCAACACATGGACAGATTTGACTTTGATTTGATTATTTTAATGGTGAGATGGATCAAAGAATCAGACATTGTAATCACAATTTCATTTATAAGATAGACCTTGTTAACAGTTGTATTAATTCTATTATTTAATATTTTCAGTCATTCAATGCTATCAACATACTTTTATTGACAGTCATAATTCATAGTTTGTGTTTTGTAATAAATATAACACACTTTTCAAGAATTGCATTGAACAATGAGCCCTAATCTAAAGTAATAAATTGCTCTATCTAGGTTTTCATATCTGTCCTGGGCACTTCCCCTAAGTACTTTAGTATGTATTGATTCTAATTATTTATAGGAAGAGGTTTAAGAATGTGTTTTTATCAGTGTGTCTATCAAATGAGTGTTGGGCGTCGTAGTTCAAAGCTACTCAAGCATGACTTTTAACCCAGGAGCCTGCCTCTGATAATCAATTTCCCTGATATAGATTTTGATTAAACTAAAAAATGACAACATATAATTGTAAAGTGCAGTAACATTTTATACTGCACTCCATAAGAATATCACTGTTCATGTTGCTGTCCAAATCAACTTTTGTATTTTATCTGAACTTGCACTTATTTCCCCTTGATTCAGCTACATTTAGTTTGGTATAAAAGGGTTATTTTAAGTGTCTATACTATAGCCCTCGGATGACCTCCTGCAGAGGGAATGGGTTGTGTTATCCTGCTCAGATGTTGATGCATCAACAATGATTTGGGTGCACGTCATGACTGTGTCATTGACTGACAGATGGTCATTGAGATCCTATTAACGTATAATTCCTAATTCTATGCAGATTGCTTATCTACAATGTGGTTCGCTGATAGGTGGAAATACCTATCAAGGCGTGGCTAAGACTTTGGAGGCTTCACCAACGCACAGGCTATTGCGTCAGACAAACACGGCATTTACCTGTGACTGTGTTAAACATAACACGGCTTCTTGTGCCTTATTGCTTAATTACATAATCTACACTGAGTGTACAAAACATTAAACGAACCTTCCTAATGTTGAGTTGCACCCCTCCAATTGCCTCAGACAGCCTCAATCCGTTTGTGCATGGACTCTTACAGGTGTCTACAAGGTGTTCTGTTTTTTTGTTTTTTCTTGGTCAGGTATGTGATCAAGGACAACACTGACCCAACTGATGAGCATAACTTGACCTCTGATCTTAGAGTCATCAGTCCCTCCTCCATGTTACATCATAATGTAAATCAATATCCCTCAGAGTTCATATATACTTATGTTCTGCTGCTGACTTGTTGTCTTGTGTGGAACAGCTGAGTTCATATCTCCACCCTCAGTATGACAGGAAAACTCTACCTTCTGCTGCTCTCTCTCTGTCTGCCATGTGAGTTCTGCTTGGATTTACTCATCAACTGTTGTTAGTGAAAATATTTTTTGTAAACTCTCTTCTGATTTCCTTAAATGTTCTGCGTCCTTCCTTTTTCTCCAACACATTTTTCCTATATCTTTCTCTCTCTCCATCAGGTTTAAATGGCCAGAGTCTGGAGTCCTTTCCCTCCAGTCCAGTCCTGAAAAAGCCTGGAGAAACTCTCAGTCTCTCCTGTAAGATATCTGGATACACTGTTGACAGCCACCACACACACTGGATACGACAACCAGCAGTAAAATCCCTGGAGTGGATGGGTTTTTCTGGAATAGGCCTAGGTTACCATGCTAAAAAGTTTGAAGGACGTATGGAAACCACTAAAGATACAAGCAACAGCATGTTGACTTTGAAGCTGTCTGGTCTGAGAGCAGAGGACTCTGCTGTGTATTACTGTGCAAGAGAGACACAGTGGTGTGAGTGAGTAGAGGATCTGTACAAAAACCCCTCAGAGAATCTAACTGGCTGCAGAGTCAACAGAGGGCAGTAGAGCATCAGTACAGCAGAGTAACATCCAATGAAAGGCTTAACCACAACATGCCCCTGAGAGCCTAAACAACTGTCAACACAACTACATGTACATGAACACAATGTACACCAGAGGAGGCTGGTGGAATGAGCTATTGGAAGACAGGCTCATTGTATTGGATGGAATGGAATCTATTTAAATGGAACGGTGTCAAGCACATCAATCAAACATCAGTTTTTAAGGTCTCTGTACTGGCTGCCTGTATGTTTTAGAATTCTATTGGTTTTTAAATCAATCCACGATTGTGCACCACGATACATTACAGATATGCTTTTAAGTTRTGTAACAAGTAGGTCTTCTGGAACTGGCCTTTTAACTATCCAAAGCCTAGGACCAGGAGGCATGGAGAGGCAGCCTTTAGTTACTATGCCC
>NC_036840.1:967606-980720 GCF_002910315.2 Salvelinus sp. IW2-2015 | reverse complement strand
TGGGTGGGTGGGTGGGTGGGTAGGTAGGTGAGTGAGTGAGTGAGTGAGTGCGTGCGTGCGTGAGTGAGTGAGTGAGTGAGTGAGTGAGTGAGTGAGTGAGTGAGTGAGTGAGTGAACTGAAAAAGCAACCTTCATGGTGTGGTGCCTTGAGGAGTAGAAACTTAACGGGTAACTTTAGACATGTAGTCAGCCTGGAACGCTCATGCTGGGGGAGTCTACTAAGCTATATGGATTTTTTTAAAGAAGGCTCCTTTAAGGCTCCTTGAAGTATAAAAAAAATGTTGATGAAAAAAATGTTTAGGCCTTACAGCTATTAGCCCATACAAACGCATTGAATAACAGATACCCTGCATGGAACAACAGATAGCCCCCCTTCCTTTTTTTTAAGGAAGTTTGTTCTGAAGTGTCTGTCCTATATCTGAAAGATACCCCTTATTTTTGGCACGAAACATTCTCCATATATACTTCAATATTTTCAACTGGTACCGGGGTCCTTCAGATGAGTCTTGTGAGGCCTGTGGGTGTCCTACAGCAAACTGAAATGTACAGTACGTGTTCGTGAGATCATAATAGTTTGTACGCCAAACCGTTTGGACTCTACAGAAGATTTCATGAGAAGACCGATTTTCGGTATGTCTCACGGTCTGACAAACACCACTCTAGCTCTGTCACCTTTCACCGCAGATGCGGAAGTGCGAAATCAGCAGATAGAGACGCATCCAATGCAAAAAAACAGATCTCTCTTAAAGTAACAGATTTTATGGGAATTTTTTATTACGCTAATTATATTTCTGCAGGGGCTCGAACATCGACTCTATGGTGTTTTAAGGGTGTGGCTCACAGCTCAGTCAGCCACCACACCATGGGTTACGTCCCCATAATCTCTCCTTCCTCCTCATTTGTGCACTCATTCACTGTTCTCCACAAGTTTAAAAGCATCGGATTGGTGTAGGCATGGGCTAGAGGAGTTTACATTCAACAGTAATTTCCTTTCAAATCCAYGAAAGGAAGTGAATAAGTCCACACTTTGGGAGAAAGGAGATGTTATTTGGACACAACCCATTATCAGTGGCTGCCTCCTTCATTTTGAGCAGTGTATACCAACTCCAGTCGTCCAGTACCACCAACAGCACAGATTTCTGTTGTAGCCACAGACAAACTCACCTTTCAACTCATTGAGGGCTTGATGATTAGTTGACAAGTTGATCAGGTGTGCTCACAAAAAATGTGAGCTGTTGAGGGTACTAGAGGACAAGTCGGGAAAAACTGATTTAGAGGAGAGGACTGAGAGCAGGTAGCTCTGTTTGAACATTTACGTTTTATTCATTATTGATTCTTTAGGTTGTTAACTTCGTAGGCAATAAAGCTATTTTGTTTTGAATGTACCCTGTCTCATGAGCCTCTGTAGTGGAAGCCTAGATCTGGTCAGTGGAAGCACTTCTCTCCCCGTGCTGACACAATGGCTTTAACCTGGCTTTATAGCCTTAAAAAATCCAACTAAACAGAAATTAGTTTCAATCTATGACAAATTTTACCACGAATAACACTAACCAGAATGACACATCAAATGTAACTGCAGAGGGGGTTTAGACGGACAGTGGAATCTTGAGCAGTTTATATTAGAGCGCAGTACACTGTGGCTAAAAGCCTGAGTGAACAGATGATACACCTGAAGGACAGCATCATCCATCTAAGAGTAATATTTTCCACCATTGTGACTCAATTTGACCTCGGTACGGAGTGCTCTCAAGGGGACTGTCTGCAGGCCTGCCTGCCTGGCCGGCCACAGAACTCGCAAGATGAAGAGATGACAATATAAGAGGCTCCATGACATGAATTGTAGCCCTCCCTCTAGTGTTCAGAGTACCTTGCTACTTATGTAATGCCCCATTCATAAATCAACATCAGCCTGCTGGGAAATGAGATGCGGACTCAATTCTGGATTTGGAAGTGTAAAAGGGGTCCTTGCTATCTGGAATCCTTGGGACATCCCTACCCTATTGAAATTGGCATTTTAAATGGTTAAGGTAAGGGTAAAGGTTAGGATTAGGGTTCGGCAAGGGTTATGATTAAGGTTAGGGGTTATGGTTTAGGACGGGGACTTCCCAAGGATACCGGATAGCACTAACCGTGTTAAAATGGGCAGTCGGAAAACAGGAATTCACCGCAGTTTGTAAATCTGTCTTGCTCCCAACATATCCTAGCATTGGTTGTGTGTTGCTAGCAATTAGCTAAGAGTCATACTAATTTCTCTCCACTTTTAAAGCAGATTATTCCTCCTCTGTTGACATTGTTGGGCAATGTCACCCATACTAGCTACCTAATCTCTGTCCTCTGACACTTGTGGACTGGGTTTGGGTGTTCCTCAAGCACTGATATACAACATATTCAAATAGTGTCATATAGCTATTATCTAAATCACTCACAAAGCTCACCTACTGAGTAATATTTTATTCCAATAGATGTCACAACACTTTGACCCTAAATGCCCAACCCATGCAATCAGTAAGTCTAAATGAAATAAAGTAATAAATTCTATTTGAATGTAACAGGAAAGGTAACTCATCACTGCCACAGTTGTTATGATGTACAGTTGAAGTCGAAAGTTTACATACACCTCAGCCAAATACATTTACTCAGTTTTTCACAATTCCTGACATTTAATCCTAGTAGTATTCCTTGTTGTAGGTCAGTTAGGATCACCACTTTATTTTAAGAATGTGAAATGTCAGAATAATAGTAGAGAGAATTTATTTATTTCAGCTTTTATTTCTTTCATCACATTCCCAGTGGGTCAGAAGTTTACATACACTCAATTAGTATTTGGTAGCATTGCCTTTAAATTGTTTAACTTGGGTCAAACGTTTCGGGTAGCCTTCCACAAGCTTCCCACAATAAGTTGGGTCAATTTTGGCCCATTCCTCCTGACAGACCTGGTGTAACTGAGTCAGGTTTGTAGGCCTCCTTGCTCACACACGCTTTTTCAGTTCTGCCAACAAATTTTCTATGGGATAGAGCAGGGCTTTGTGATGGCCACTCCAATAGCTTGACTTTGTTGTCCTTAAGCCATTTTGCCACAACTTTGGAAGTATGCTTGGGGTCATTGTCCATTTGGAAGACCCATTTGCAACCAAGCTTTAACTTCCTGACTGATGTCTTGCGATGTTGCTTCAATATATCCACATAATTTTCCTGCCTCATGATGCCATCTATTTTGTGAAGTGCACCAGCCCCTCCTGCAGCAAAGCACCCCCACAAGATGATGCTGCCACCCCCGTGCTTCACGGTTGGGATGGTGCTCTTCGACTTGCAAGCCTCCCCCTTTTTTCCTCCAAACATAATGATGGTCATTATGGCCAAACAGTTATATTTTTGTTTCATCAGACCAGAGGACATTTCTCCAAAAAGTATGATCTTTGTCCCCATGTGCAGTTGCAAACCTTAGTCTGGCTTTTTTATGGCGGTTTTGGAGCAGTTGCTTCTTCCTTGCCGAGCGGCCTTTCAGGTTATGTCGATATAGAACAAATTTTTCTGTGGATATAGATACTTTTGTACCTGTTTACTCCAGCATCTTCACAAGGTCCTTTGTTGTTGTTCTGGTATTGATTTGCACTTTTCGCACCAAAGTACGTTCATCTCTAGGAGACAGAACGCTTTTCCTTCCTGAGCGGTATGACGGCTGCGTGGTCCCATGGTGTTTATACTTGCGTACTATTGTTTGTACAGATGAACGTGGTACCTTCAGGCATTTGGAAATTGCTCCCAAGGATGAACCAGACTTGTGGAGGTCTACAATTTTTGTACAATTCTTGGCTGATTTCTTTAGATTTTCCCATGATGTCAAGCAGAGGCACTGAGTTTGAAGGTAGGCCTTTAAATACATCCACAGGTACACCTCCAATTGACTCAAATGATATCAATTAGCCTATCAGAAGCTTCTAAAGCCATGACATCATTTTCAGGAAATTTCCAAGCTGTTTAAAGGCACAGTCAACTTAGTGTATGTAAACTTCTGACCCACTGGAATTGTGATACAGTGAATTATAATGGAAATAATCTGTCTGTAAACAATTGTTGGAAAAAATACTTGTGTCATGCACGAAGTAGATGTCCTAACCGACTTGCCAAAACTATAGTTTGTTAACAAGAAATTTGTGGAGTGGTTGAAAAACTAGTTTTAATGACTCCAACATAAGTGTCTGTAAACTTCCGACTTCAACTGTATATAGTGCTATTTCTATGGTTTTAATTACCATTTTCATTATTTTATTTCACTAGTCCTGCATTTTGGAGCTCAGAGCCTGTACATGTCACACCTGTACATGTACATTAAAAACTCTGAATCTAGACATATTTGACATGGTTTTACCACTGAGCTGTGGCTTGTTTTCTTCCTGATAACACACCCAGTATTTCACAACCTAATTTCAAAACGTACAATATCTACATGAATAGAGGATATTAATCATTGGCATCTAACACAATTGTGTGTGTGTGCTTCTTCTGTACCTTTGTTTGTGTCTGCTGTACATTCTGATAATATAATGCAGTGGATCACTGTTCATACTGCATCACACCCATGTCATCCTCCTATCTTGTCACACCAACACCAAAATAAGACATCTTACACCATTACTCCATACAGCACTCTTGGAGGCCATGCACTACCACCCCTTTCCCTGCAGTCTCCACCTCGGTGGCTGGTTATATGTAAAGGTCAGCGAAGGAGAACCCTGGCACAGCAGTCTGTTTTCCCACTGCAGATGAAATATTCACAGGAAGAGATCCCCCCCCCACCCACCCCTCCCTGTCTTGTGGAGAGTGGATCTCCAGGCAGTGCAGACATTCATAGTCACAATTCACTCTCATACTGACTGCAGAAGGAGAGGAATCCCATCACAACAAACAAATACTTCATAATGACATCAGATCAAAAACAGTTATTACCATGCAACCACTAAGACTAGAGMATCACACCACAAATAATGTATTTCTACTAGTGAACAAGCAGAAAGTGTTATATTTCCGTGACACATTGATGACGCGACATCCAAAACATACTGTCTACTGTGAGTGGCCAGACAGTGTCCTACCCTGTGCCGTAAGCACCTGGTGATGAGTAATGTTCACCTGTCAGGTCAATAAATCAATGCCTGTCACAAATGTTGTTTATATTTGGACGTTTCTGAGCTGTCAGCAGTAAGTCACCCTGTAACAATGGATAATCTAATAGCCCAACCCCCACATCTTACTTTGAGGAAAAATGTACTTACTATGACTGGGATGTGGTTGTCCCACCTAGCCATCTTAAGATGAATGCACTAACTGTAAGTCGTGTGGTTAAGAGTGGCTGCTAACTGACTAAAATGTACAAATAAAAATAAAGTGATGGACTAATTTCACTGACAAATCTTTATTGCTTTGAGGTTAGTTTATGTTGAGTGTCTAAAAGATAATACAAGGAATAATATCCTGCATTTATATTCTGAGGATTAGTTCCTACACTGAGTGACTCACTGTTGCCATATAAACGAAGACAGGACCATAATACAAGGAATCATTTCCTGCATTTACATTCCGAGGATTGGCACATGGGTCATTCTATGAAAATTGTGGCTTTCCTTTCCCCGCCTTAACCACTAGGGAAAACACTTAAGTGTCAGATAATGACACAAAATGTTTGTTTTAATTGAAGTGCTTTGTGTTAATAGACAGTATATACAGTGCGTTCGGAAAGTGTTCAGACCCCTTGACTTTTTCCACATTTTGTTAGGTTACAGCCTTATTCTAAAATGGATTGATTACATTTTTATCCTCATCAATGTAGATTGATTTTCATAGAATGACCCCCACTGAGTGGCTCACTGTTGCCATGTAAACAAAGACAGGACAATAAAACCATTGTGACATACTGGCCCCTAAAGACAAGCATGGCCCTGACATACAGGTACCCATCTACTCAGACAGAGCAAGTGTGTCAATAAACAAAACAAGTGAGTCACATCCCCTTACCCAGATACACAACAGCACACAGACACATTCACAGGAGTCTTACTCAACTTATTTTATTTACAGGAGCCACAAATGCTAATGCATTGGTTTATTTTCCCATATCATTTCAGACACCGGTAATACACGATTCTCTTTGCCTTTTTCACATGAGTGGACTAACCAGAGACGTGGAAGCCATTCTCAATCTAAAGGCCAGACGCTTGGATGATGAATCATCATTGATATTTAATTCTAAATCCCTTAGAAAAAGATAAATAAATTAGAACATTCTCTGACTTTCTCCCCTCTTTCAGGATGTTGGTTGAACTAAACGCTGGATACACTTGCAGTAGAGAATTGTGGAAAAGACAAGGGTGAGGACAGAGTATGGGAAAAGCAATGAAACACCACCTACCAGAATATGTAGGTACAGTGCTAGCAAGAAAGAGATCAAACAAAATGGCATAACAAAAATATTTTTACTACAACATTACATTTACAGAAAAGCAGTACAAAAGCAACACAAGCCTGTGAGGATCTCAGCAATGAAGTGACGATGATAGTGTTTCGTGCCTCGTTGTTTCATGTCAAAATTGGGTGTCCATTTCCCCCCCATCAACACCCCAAAAGTGATAATTCTCAATATCAATACGGATTAAACTTGTTAGAACAGTCATGTTCTGAGCTTGGTTAAGTACATGCTTTTAATGAAATATCATAGGAGCGGGAAAAAAAGAGACATTCGGAAAAAAATATATAATAATAAAAATCGACATGAAAAGAACGCCATTCTCCCCAGAAGGGCGTCGTAACAGACACCCTCACCTCCCTAATCTGAGCTTCTGCCAAGGACTTGCAAACACAGGGCTTCCGAACCAACAACTTCAACTGTCTGAGGGAAACAAAGGTTACGATAAATTCAACAAGAGGCTAGGCGGCATAACCTCAAGTGGACATTTTTCAAATGGGTGGGTATTTGGTGTCACAAACTCCCCCAGTTTATTGATCTTTGACTAAACTGACCCATTGTATGACTGTGGGTCCAGGGCGATGTCCTATGTTTGTAACCCCTCGGTGGTGTGCCGAGACTTGTCGTTCACCCCCCCCCCCGGAGAAACAGAAAGCTGTGGTTGGGCATCAGCCTCTGTCCATGCATTCGAGCAGTGAGCCAGGACAAAGACAAAACACATTGCTATGTGCCATAAAATCAGAGGGCTGCAGTAGTTTCGTAAATATATTCTTTACCATTTTTTTTGCTTGCTTTTATCTTGTTTTTTTTGTCTAAGACTGTCCTTTAAATGCAAATAAAGGAGATCATCTTGGTTGTGTTAACATCCAGTGCCCGTCTGTTTTCTTCTATACCTCAATGCTGTTTCCCGCATAAAGCCTGGTCCATGTCCGAGCTGCAAGGTGCACAGAGAGGGGGTTCATTAACTACAGGTATCAGCATTCTTCTTGAAGGAATGTCTTGCTATCTCTGAATTGATTTGACCTGCAGTGGCACTTTAGGAGGCTGAAGTGAAGAGCACTACAAGAGCAGTAAGTAATTGGTTCCTTCTCACACTCACTGCCTCTGTTTAAAACCAGGCTTTGTTCACATTCAGCGATAGGTACTCTTGATCAGAGGATGCAAAATAATTTACGTGCCAAGGGGTGAGAATTTAAACAGGGTTCACTTTAAACATGAACATGACACATGCGTGCGCTGTCTCACCTGTCTCAATGGCTTGGGCTTCGTTTGATTTCCACTGCTCTGCAACATCGTTTGCAAGTGGGTCATCAGGGTTAGGAGCACTTAATAATGCTTGGATTGATAGCAGCACTGTGCGGATCTGCAAAGCTGGGGACCACTTATCTGTGAGAGAAAAAGAAAATGGTGGAGGAAGGAGTCATACTTTGAGTCAGGACATGACTGTGACTAATGATAATTGTGAATCTGGATAACTCACCTTTCAAGATGTCTAGGCATATCCTACCCAGCTTGTCCACATTGGGGTGGTAGATTTTGGTCATGAATCGCACTTTGGGAGCTGCCATGGGATATTCTTCTGGCAGAAAGAGTTCAAGTTTAAAGGTGCCTCCTTCGAAAGGGGAGTCCTGGGGCCCTGAAATCACCACATGGAAGTAACGTGCATTCGCCTCATCAGGCTCTGCCTTTATTCCAGGAACGGGTTCGGCCAACAAACGCTGAGTCTCCTGAACACGGACAGAGATACAGATCGAGACATGCAGGTAGATAGACAGAAACGTGTCATGTTTGAAGTGAACCCAGTTTAAATTGTCTCAAGGAGAATGCGACACAGATGTAGCAAGACAGATTAGCACCAACAACCAGATGTCAGGTCAGGGTCAATAGTTACCAAGGTTTTGGACAACTATGTTTTGGTGCAAGGACAGCCATCCATGCATTCAAGATCAGGTTTGACATTCTGTTTCTGAACTTTTTAGGGACAATGAACATTCACTTCTGTCTCTTTCAAGAGCACAAAATGGTCACTCACGCAGTGCTTTAGATCCTCACCTAAGAGCTCATAGGATACATTCTATTGCAGTTAAATAAAAGGTTAAACAAACAAAATACATAATAATTACATGCCTGGAGGTGGACTAGCTGCAAAGTCTGTTTTTTGTGAATTATGTCTGAGGCCTAGTGAGAACAAACATGTAACATCTTCATGGTATGACTGTCATTCTGATGGAAAAAAATGTATTATCAATAACTTTCATATATAACTCACTGATAGGCCCATGTACACTATAACACCACTGTAAATGTTTGTCTTCTCAGTTTTTTTATTCAACTAGGCAAGTCAGTAAGTTAGGCCAGTTGAGTAGGCTGATAAATTGAATGTTTCTGTCAAACATTTGTTTTTGCAGCCACCTAGTATATGTATGACAAACTATTGTCCCATGTCGCTTCATTCATTTCTGACACAGAACTCCTGCAAGACCAACAAGATCTCCTGATCCTGCTCATTGGGCCTAGACACAGTATGAAAGAAATACCTGCACTGCCACCGGTTCCTATACTACAGCCAAGTTAGCTTTGCTACCCAAAGCACTTTCAGACACAATAAACCAAGCAAGTAAATGTGAGTTTATAATACATACTCTGGAGTCCAGTAGTACAGCAAGTTCCATCAATATCTAACTAGCTAAATTTGCTAGCTGTATGTACGTTGCTAACGTTAGCTAGCAGTGCCAGTCGAGGGTCATTGCTCAGATCGCTAACTTGAGACCATAGCAAGGTTACTTCAATACATGTACACTAAGAAAATTATTACTTTCAACACATAGGCAATTAAGTAGACTTGGGCCATACTCGGCAGATTGGTCAAATGTATTAACCTAACATTCCTCTGACTTGGGGCTGAGCCTGAGACATACAGTACCTAGCTAACGGAAGTAACGTTAGTTAGCTAGCAAATACATGGCAATGCACGTGCCGAGTCTTATTTTTCTATGCAACTCAAAGGGGACCGAACTACGGCTTGTGAACTATTTATTGCATGGGGTTTTTGGAATTACCTTTATAATCCTGCGGGGTAGTCCTGCCATCTTGTTTTACTGTATACAATATTTTTGTATGTTCACTCCTTCGTCGCCGACAAACACGCCTTCCGGTGAATGGTGTTGGCCTCTGACGGGATTGTGAATGCTGGGAAATGTATTTTGGTCAACGACCAGCGAGAACATATTTCAATTAAACGAACTTCATGTTCCAGGAGTGGGTGCTTTCAAAATCTTAGAGAAAATACTAGAAATATGAACGTACTCTTTATTGTAATTTCTTTGAATCCCAAAAACTTAAGACATGGACTGAATTGAAATTATCGTAAAAATGGACAGTTATCACAATGTAATATTGTTCTGCACAGTAGGAGCCAAAGTTTGAGTCCCAGTTGCAGCTTTTTCTTTCTCCCGCTACGCCGCTATTGCAGTGTTCTCCTTCTTCCCCCACAATAACATGCAGATACCTTAACCATGTCCCAGAATTTCATGAAATAAAAGGTATTCAGCACACAGGGAAAATATATATTTCACTGACAGTTTTGGTAATCTGCTTCAAAGCAAACATAAAAGTGCGCAACTACAGATTTGTTAATTTTATTTTACAGCACAAATAATTGCACACAAAACAGTTTGGGATTTGGGGGGGTGAGCCAAGCTAATAATTATGTAAGGTATCAATAATTCTTAAGGTAAGAAACTCCTTAACAACTATCTGTCTTTTGGAGGATCTCTCTTTCTGCGTCGCATATGGTACCTAAGAAAAAAAAGGAACAAAAGTTACAATTTTCAATATACAGTGGATTCGGAAAGTATTCAGACCCTTTGACTTTTTCCACACTTTGTTACAGCCTTATTCTGAAATGAATTAAATTGTAATCTCTCAATCTACACACAATACCCCATAATGACAACGTGAAAACAGGTTTTTAGAAATCTTTGCAAATGTAATTAAAAATAAAAAACAGAAAAATCACATTTATAAGTATTCAGACCCTTTACTCAGTACTTTGTTGAAGCACCTTTGGCAGCGATTATAGCCTCGAGTCTACTTGGGTATGACGCTACAAGCTTGACACACGTGTATTTGGGGAGTTTCTCCCATTCTTCTCTGCAGATCCTCTCAAGCTCTATCAGGTTGGATAGGGAGCGTCGCTGCACATCAATGTTCAGGTCTCTCCAGAGATGTTCAGTCGGGTTCAAGTCCGGGCTCTGTCTGGGCCACTCAAGGACATTCAGAGACTTGTCCCGATGCCACTCCTGCATGGTCTTGGCTGTGTGCTTAAAGTCGTTGTCCTGTTGGAAGGTGAACCTTCGCCCCCAGTCTGAGATCTGTGCTCTGGAGCAGTTTTTCATCAAGGATCTCTCTGTACTTTGCTCCGTTCATCTTTCCCTCAATCCTGACTAGTCTCCCAGTCCCTGCCACTGAAAAACATCCACACAGTATGAACCTGCCACCACCATGCTTCACCGTAGGCATGGTGCCAGGTTTCCTCCAGGCGTGACGCTTGCCATTCAGGCCAAATATTTCAATCTTGGTTTCATCAGACCAGAGAGTCTTGTTTATCATGGCCTGAGAGTCCTTTAGGTGCCTTTTGGCAAACTCCAAGTGGACTGTCATGTGCCTTTTACTGAGGAGTGGCTTCCGTCTGGCCACTACCATAAAGCCCTGATTGGTGGAGTGCTGCAAAGATAGTTGTCCTTCTGGAAGGTTCTCCTTTCTCCACATAGGAACTCTAGCAGAGTGACCATGGGGTTCTTGGTCACCTCCCTGACTAAGGCCTTCTCCCCCGATTGCTCAGTTTGGCCGAGCGGCCAGCTCTAGGAAGAGTCTTGGTGGTTCCAAACTTATTCCATTTAAGAATGATGGAGGCCACTGTGTTCTTGGGGACCTTCAATGCTGCAGAAATGTTTAGGTATATGCCAGGTGGACTCCAATCAAGCAGTAGAAACATCTCAAGGATGATCAATGGAAACAGAATGCACCTGAGCCCAATTTCGAGTGTCATAGCAAAGGGTCTTATTTACATAACGTTTATGTTTTTAAATTTTAATAAAAATGTGCAAACATGTCTAAAAACCTGTTTTCACTTTGTCATTATGGGGTATTGTGTGAATATGGATCAAATATTTTTTCCCCCTACATTTTAGAATAGGGCTGTAACGTAACAAAATGTGGAAAAAGGGAAGGGGTCTGAATACTTTGCGAATGCACTCTATAGGTGATTTTAAAAAGGACTGAGTGAGGATTTTACCCACCTTCATGCAAGTTTCTCACTCAATAGATTAGCATTACATTAATTTACAAATTAGCAACTTAAGGTACATTTTGGATACTTAAAAGGCCCAATGCAAACGTTATCTCAATATCAAATCATTTCTGGGTAACAATTATGTACCCTACTGGGATTATTTTCAATCAAAATGGTCAAAAACAAACTAAAATAGCTTCTTAGCAAGAGCAATTTCTCGAGCAAGAATTTTGCTAGGACTGTCGGAGTGGGGAGGGGAAATCGGAAGCCTCGTTATTGGCAGAGATGTTTGAAACTCTTTCATATTGGTCTATTAACTAATTTACTGCCTGGTGATGTCAACAAGCAGGCCGAAATTTCAGACAACCTTTTCAAACAGCCCTCTTACACCAAAAGAGCATTATCATTTTCACAGCACTCTTCCAACATCAGTATTGAAATATATATAAAACTCAGGAAATTACATTTTTCACTGCACTGGGCCTTTAATACTAAGGAAGTGCCATGTGAGTTCAGTACCAATATTTAATATGGAACGGGTGTGGCATCTATCTATTGCCATGCTTTGAGCAATCATCAACATAATTTTCTCCTTCTGAGTATCTCTTCATAATTTAGACAGTGCCCAGTTAGTACTGACTATCACTAAAGTGATTCAATCATAGAAGGTCTACTTACTGTCCCACAGGGTACCAGCGGTGCTTGGTGGTGTGAAACATTTTGCTGAGCTCCTCAATGGTGGGGGACTGTTTGTTCTGCAGCACCTCCCTTCCGAGGTGGGCCTTCAGCACCTGGTCATGTGTTTCTGCCGGATTGGTCAGGGGGTTTGGCCATAGAATGGGCTACAGTGTCACAAATACATAAGAAAGCCATAACAATCAAAGACCATTTATGCTGTTTTTCAACCTAAATTGCAGGGCTTATTTTGCCGTTTAATAGTCAGCATGGTGAGAAAAGGGGCATCTTGCTGGCAGGTAAATCTCAGCCTTCCACAGACATCATGATTTCACAGATCAATCTGCAGGGCTTTATGTGTTTGCAAATGCAGTATTTACAGTATTTAAATGTTTCCCTTTTCCCATCATCTCTGTTAACGTCAGTATCGGCAAATCCAAGTTCTAATTTCTTACCTGGGTAAGTTCATAAGGAACATCCTCAGAGGGATGGTAGCACACTATGGTCTTCCCATCAGATGTCACACCAATTTCCACCTTACTGCAATGAAGGTGACAAGAAATGAACAAAGTCATCGCAATGCACACACTCACAAAATTATGATTTACTGTAACTAAGGCTACGTAGCAAGCTATCTACTTACCAATCATCATCAATGGAAGGTCCACGGATAGTTGACTTGTGAA
>NC_036840.1:825668-960861 GCF_002910315.2 Salvelinus sp. IW2-2015 | reverse complement strand
GTGAACATAGAGGGATTCCTCCCCGGAGTTGTATACTGTGCAGAGGCAAATAAATACATTAATTAAAACCTTTGTTTTTACACTGGCATGTACACGGAGTATACCAAATGTTAGGAAATCTTCATAATATTGAGTTGCAACCCCCCCCTTTCCCTCAGAACAGACTCAATTCGTCAGGGCATGGACACTGCAAGGTTTCAAAAGTATTCCACAGGGATGCTGGCCCATGTTGTGGGAAATTGGCTGGATGTCCTTTGGGTGATGGACCATTCTTCATACACACGGGAAACTGTTCATGAAATTCCCAGCAGCGTTGCAGTTTGACACAAACCATTGCGCCTGGCACCTGCTACCATACCCCGTACAAAGGCATTTCAATATTTTGTCTTGCCCATTCAACCTCTGATTGGTAGATATACACAATCCATGTCCCAAGGTTTAAAAATCCTTCTTTAACCCGTCTCCTCCATCTACACTGATTGAAGTGGATTTGACGTCAGATGAAAGCTATGATCGCTTGTTTGACAGTCTATGTCATGGAAAGAGCATGTTTTGTACACTCACTATGTCTACACTGATACTATTTGATGCTGTGAAGCAGGAGTTTTACACAAGTAAGTCTAAGCTGAGAGTCAAATTGCCAGTTAGAACAACAGTCTCTGTAACTCACCGTGAATCTCCAGGTTGCAGCAGTCCTTCTCTGCTCTGCCTGAAATTATGAGGTTATCATTGGGCTTAATTTGAAAGTCCTCTCGCTCATACTGGTCCTGAGACACAAAGAAAAGATAACTAAGTCTGAACGACACAGAATTACCAGAAATTAAGAGCTGGGACGATAAACCGAAAATGATCGACACCAACCACTTATCGCAGGCATTTTGCTGATATCGTTTATTACGATAAGTAGCCTAAACTAGAGAAATGTGAAGTTTGAAATGAAATAAGTTTGTTCAATGGGACAATTGATGGCTACAACAATCAAATTAGTAGTAGTAGTTTAAAGGATAATAAAAACTTAAAAAATACTGTGGTGCACATTATAAACTTATTGTTTCTATTTATCAGTATCGCATCAATTAGGTAATTTATCACAATATGGATTTTTTTTAAGTAGCAGGTAGCCTAGCAGTTAGAGGGTTGGGCCAGTAACCAAAAGGTCGCTGGATCGAATACCCGAACAGACATGGTGAAAAATCTATCGATGGCCCTTAAGCAAGGCACTTGACCCCAATTTGTACTACTATGGCTGACCTTGTAAAACATCACATTTTACTGCACCTATCCGGTGTGCGACAAAACATATTTTATGTGATATGCTTGGCATGCACTACTAGTTGGTACCAAACCAGACTGGTGAGATGTTTCATCACTCTGAACTGGCACATAGCCCTGGACTCACTGTGTCTTTGATGGTAATGTGAGGATCCTCCTCGTTGGTGCTGAACACTGTGAGACCGGCAAGGCTGTCACCAAGGTTGGCAGTCACTGTACCAGAAAAAAAAGATGAACAGTAAGAGAGTTATTTGGGGAAAAAACAAACAGTGATTAACACAGTCCTCATGGCATATTAACAAACAGAGATAACCCATGAATTTAAGATCAGACATAATCTGAGAGCAGATGCTGAAACTATATTTACCCTCGTCTTCCTCGTCATATCTATCCAAACCATACTCTGCTAGTTCATCAGCTTCTTCCCTTCCTGCTTCATTTTCATCTTGCTCTGGCTCCTGTCCCTGAACAGCTTCTGCCTCGTCACTCTGTTCCTGCCCGCTGGCCATGCCTTCATCCTCTTCCTCTTCACCTATGCGTTCACTGAGTAAACACAAATARACTCAGCAAAAAAATAAACGKCCCTTTTTCAGGACCCTGTCTTCCAAAGATAATTCGTAAAAATCCAAATAACTTCACAGATCTTCACTGTAAAGGGTTTAAACACGGTTTCCCATGCTTGTTCAATGAACCATAAACAATTAATGAACATGCACCTGTGGAACGGTCGTTAAGACACTAAAAGCTTACAGACGGTAGGCAATTAAGGTCACAGTTATGAAAACTTAGGACACTAAAGAGGCCTTTTACTGACTGAAAAACACCAAAAGATGCCCAGGGTCCCTGCTCATCTTAGTGAACGTGCCTAACACGGAACCCAAACCGGCTGCGCACGTGTGCCATCGTGCATACATTTATTTTGTCCACCCACGCCAAAGATCACGATACGCAGGTTAAAATATCAAAACAAACTCTGAACCAATTACATTAATTTGGGGACAGGTCGAAAAGCATTAAACATTTATGGCAATTTAGTTAGCTAGCTTGCTGTTGCTAGCTAATTTGTTCTGGGATATAATTTTTTTGTTGTTATTTTACCTGAAATGCGATTAATCCACCCATAAAACAGTCAACCGAATCGTTTCTAGTCATTTCTCCTCCTTCTAGGCCTTATATTGCAATTGGCAACTTTCATAAATTAGGTGCATTACCGCCATTGACCTCATTCGTCTTTCAGTCACCCACGTGGGTATAACCAATGAGGAGATGGCACGTGGGTACCTTCTTCTATAAACCAATGAGGAGATGGGAGAGGCAGGACTTGCATCGCAATCTGCATTACAAAGAGAACTGACTTCTATTTTAGCGCTTGGCAATGCAGACGCTCGTTGGCGCACGCGAGTAGTGGGTGTAATAATTGAATAATATAGATTTCTAAATTCATTTTGCAACGCTCACGCATGTGAGTGGTGTAGTTAGCCTGTTAGGCATGCTTTAAGGAGGCATGAGGACTGCAGATGTGGCCAGGGCAACAAATTGCAATGTCCGTACTGCGAGACGCCTAAGACAGCGCTAGAGAGACAGGACGGACAGCTGATAGTCCTCGCAGTGGCAGACCACATGTAACAACACCTGCACAGGACCGGAACATCTGAACATCACAACTGTGGGACAGGTACAGGATGGCAACAACAACTCCCTGACTTACACCAGGAACGCACAATCCCTTCATCAGTGCTCAGACTATCCACAATAGGCTGGACTGAGTGCTTGTAGGCCCTTTGTAAGCCAGGCCCTCACCAGACATCGCCGGTAACAACGTCACCTATGGGCACAAACCCACCGTCGATGGACCAGATAGGACTGGCAAAAAGTGCTCTTCACTGACGAGTCGCGGTTTTGTCTCACCAGGGGTGATGGTCGGACTTGCGTTTATCGTCAAACGAATGAGCGTTACACCGAGGCCTGTACTCTGGAGCGGGATCGATTTGGAGATGGAGGGTCCGTTATGGTCTGGGGTGGTGTGTCACAGCATCATCGGACTGAGCTTGTTGTCATTGCAGGCAATCTCAACGCTGTGCGTTACAGGGAAGACATCCTCCTCCCTCATGTGGTACCCTTCCTGCAGGCTCAACCTGACATGACAATGCCACCAGCCATACTGCTCGTTCTGTGCGTAATTTCCTGCAAGACAGGAATGTCAGTGTTCTGCCATGACCAGCGAAGAGCCCGGATCTCAATCCCATTGAGCACATCTGGGACCTGTTGAATCAGAGGGTGAGGGCTAGGGCCATTCCCCCCAGAATTTCTGGGAAATTGCAGGTGCCTTGGTGGAAAAGTGGGGTAACATCTCACAGCAAGAACAGGCAAATCTGGTGCAGTCCATGAGGAGATGCACTGCAGTACTTAATGCAGCTGGTGGCCATACCAGATACTGACTGTTACTTTTGATTTTGAACCCCCCCCTTTGTTCAGGGACACATTATTCCATTTCTGTAAGTCACATGTCTGTGGAACTTGTTCAGTTTATGTCTCAGTTGTTGAATCTTGTTATGTTCATACAAATATTTACACATGTTAAGTTTGCTGAAAATAAATGCAGTTGACAGTGAGAGGACGTTTCTTTTTTTGCTGAGTTTACATTGACACAAATACATTAATTGCTAATCCTGAACAAGAGTTCAAAGAAATCACCATTTATAATGTTGGGGTCAATTTAATTTTTAACTCGTTTGATTTGATGAAACCCCCACCATTGAGGAAATTATTTCTGAGTCACTTCGCGGGTCCATAAATAATGAGTATTTCAAACATTTAGCTACACATCTCAATTAATATCCTATATTGACTGAGTTTGAATAGCAGTTTCAGTCTCATAGTCCCACTCAGGTCAGTGTTCTTTTCTGAAGCCCTCCAAATAAACAAAAAAAGTTATGTCAAGTAAGTCATCCAAAAACTCCACCAACCCCAATTGTTCTTTTGCCTCTGCTATAATGTGTTGCAATTCTTCTTTGCTCAACTCCACCTGTAACAAAATGTGGCAACAAGTTAAAACAGACATTACCTAGCTGTTGCCATTCATTTTATTTGCATGAATTATTATAAATGCTGTAACTACAACAGAACGTATTAACTASCTTGCTATCTGGGGTGTATTCATTAATCGAATTCCGTTGCAAAAAGTTTTGCAACTGAAACCGTTTACTCCGAATAATACGTTTTGCAACAAAACGAGAGTTTCTATTGGCCAAATTCTGGTAGGTCCCTCCCCGTTTCGTTCGCTTCAGTTAGGTTCCTAGAGTAAACGGTTTCCGTTTTGCAACGGAATCCGACTAATGAAAACACCACAGAAGAATTTCTGTCTTGTTGGCAATTTAGCTAGCTACTTACCTTATCTGGTGTTTCCTTCGAAACGCCACGCTTTACCCATCCAACACAAGTGATTTGAGAACTCATTATTGACAACGTTCTAGTAACAACATTCAATGTAATGTACAACTCTAAAGTGTTCAAAACCACTTCGTAAAGATCCAAAAGTTACATACAAATTGCACGCATTGACATGTGAGTTGGGTCTTATACTGTTTAGAAAGGCAGTGTCGCAGACTGATGACGTTAAACGGAGGGGGGGGGGGGTCCCTTGTTCTTCTTCTTTGAGTTTTTTATTGGCGGATCGCAACCAAATAACAGGTGCATACACCGCTACTTACAGTACTGGATTGTGAGACCGGTCACGACCAGTCTATACCACTATAACCAAATCAAATGAAATTGTATTAGTCACATACAAGTGTTTAGAAAATGTTATTGCGGGTGTAGCGAAACGCTTGTGTTTCTAGCTTCGACAGTGCAGTAATATCTAACAAGTAATATCTTGTTAGATCATTTCACAACATATACCCAATACACACAAATCTAGTAAAGGAATGGAATTAAGAATATATAAATATATGTGCGAGTAATGTCAGAGCGACATAGACTTAGATACAGTAGCTGACATCATGTCAGTGATTCTCTCATTAACACAGGTGTGAGTGTTGATGAGGACAAGGCTGGAGATCACTCTGTCATGCTGATTGAGGTCAAATAACAGACTGGAAGCTTCAAAAGGAGGGTGGTGCTTGGAATCATTGTTCTTCCTCTGTCAAGCATGGTTACCTGCAAGGAAACACCTGCCATCATCATTGCTTTGCACAAAAAGGGCTTCACAGGCAAGGATATTGCTGCCAGTAAGATTGCACCTAAATCAACCATTTATCGGATCATCAAGAACTTCAAGGAGAGCGGTTCAATTGTTGTGAAGAAGGCTTCAGGGCGCCCAAGAAAGTCCAGCAAGCGCCAGGACCGTCTCCTAAAGTTGATTCAGCTGCGGGATCGGGGCACCACCAGTACAGAGCTTGCTCAGGAATGGCAGCAGGCAGGTGTGAGTGCATCTGCATGCACAGTGAGGCAAATACTTTTGGAGGATCGCCTGGTGCCAAGAAGGGCAGCAAAGAAGCCACTTCTCTTCAGGAAAAACATCAGGGACAGACTGATATTCTGCAAAAGGTACAGGGATTGGACTGCTGAGGACTGGGGTAAAGTCCTTTTCTCCGATGAATCCCCTTTCCAATTGTTTGGGGCATCCGGAAAAATGCTTGTCCGGAGAAGACAAGGTGAGCGCTACCATCAGTCCTGTGTCATGCCAACAGTAAAGCATCCTGAGACCATTCATGTGTGGGGTTGCTTCTCAGCCAAGGGCGCTGTCTCTTATACACATCTAGATGTGTATAAGAGACATGCTGAGGACTGGGGTAAAGTCATTTTCTCTGATGAATCCCCTTTCCGATTGTTTGGGTCAAAATGCTTGTCCGGAGAAGACAAGGTGAGCGCTACCATCAGTCCTGTGTCATGCCAACAGTAAAGCATCCTGAGACCATTCATGTGTGGGGTTGCTTCTCAGCCAAGGGCGTGGGCTCACTCATAATTTTGCCTCAGAACACAGTCATGAATAAAGAATGGTACCAACACATCCTCCGAGAGCAACTTCTCCCAACCATCCAGGAACAGTTTTGTGACGAACAATGCCTTTTCCAGCATGATGGAGCACCTTGCCATAAGGCAAAAGTGATAACTAAGTGGCTCGGGGAACAAAACATCAATATTTTGGATCCATGGCCAGGAAACTCCCCAGACCTTAATCCCATTGAGAACTTGTGGTCGATCCTCAAGAGGCGGGTGGACAAACTAAAACCCACAAAGCATTGATTATGCAAGAATGGGCTGCCATCAGTCAGGATGTGGCCTAGAAGTTAATTGTCAGCATGCCAGGGTGGATTGCAGAGGTCTTGAAAAAGAAGGGTCAAAACTGCAAATATTGACTCTTTGCATCAACTTCATGTAATTGTCAATAAAAGCCTTTGACAGTTATGAAATGCTTGTAATTATACTTCAGTATTCCATAGTAACATCTGACAAAAATATCTAAAGACACTGAGGCAGCAAATTTTGTGGAAATTAATATTTGTGTCATTCTCAAAACTTTTGGCCACAACTGTATACATATGAGATGAGTAACGCAAGATATGTAGACATTATTAAAGTGCAACTTGGGTTATGTGCCTTCCTCAAGGGCACAGCGACAGACAGCTCCGATGCTCGTCGGATGTGGCAGGGCTTGCAAACTATTACAGACTACAAAGGGAAGCACAGACGCGAGCTGCCCAGTGACACGAGCATGCCAGACAAGCTAAATTACTTCTATGCACACTTTGAGGCAAGTAACACTGAAACATGCATGAGAGCATCAGCTGTTCCAGACGACTGTGTGATCACGCTCTCCGTAGCCAATGTGAGTAAGACCTTTAAACAGGTCAACATTCACAAGGCCGCAGGGCCAGACGGATTACCAGTATGTATACTCCGAGCATGCGCTGACCAACTGGCAAGTGTCTTCACTGACATTTTCAACCTCTCCCTGTCGGAGTCTGTAATACCAACATGTTTCAAGCAGACCACCATAGTGCCTGTGCCCAAGAACACTAAGGTAACCTGCCTTAATGACTACCAACCCGTAGCACTCACGTCTGTAGCCATGAAGTGCTTTGAAAGGCTGGTCATGGCTCACATCAACACCATTATCCCAGAAACCCTAGACCCACACCAATTTGCATACCTCCCCAACAGATCCACATATGATGCAATCTCTATTGCACTCCACACTGCCCTGTCACACCTGGACAAAAGGAACACCTATGTGAGAATGCTATTCATTGACTACAGCTCAGCGTTCAACACCATAGTGCCCTCAAGCTCACCACTAAGCTAAGGACCCTGGGACTAAACACCTCCCTCTGCAACTGGATCCTCGACCTCCTGACGGGCCGCCCCCAGGTGGTAAGGGCAGGTAACAACACATCCGCCACGCTGATCCGCAACACAGGGGACCCTCAGGGGTGCGTGCTCAGTCCCCTCCTGCACTCCCTGTTCACTCATGACTGCATGGCCAGGCACGACTCCAACACCATCATTAAGTTTGCCGATGACACAACAGTTGTAGGCCTGATCACAGACAACGATGAGACAGCCTATAGGGAGGAGGTCAGAGACCTGGCCGTGTGGTGCCAGGACAACAACCTCTCTCTCAACGTGATCAAGAAAAAGGAGATGATTGTGGACTACAGGAAAAGGAGGACCGAGCACGCCCCCATTCTCATCGACGGGGCTGGAGTGAAGCAGGTTTAGAGCTTCAAGTTCCTTGGTGTCCACTTCACCAACAAACTATCATGGTCCAAGCACAAAAAGACAGTTGTGAAGAGGGCATGACAAAACCTATTCCTCCTCAGACTGAAAGATGTGGCATGGGTCCTCAGATCCTCAAAAAGTTATACAGCTACGCCATCGAGAGCATCCTGACTGGTTGCATCACTGCCTGGTATGGCAACTGCTCGGCCTCTGACCGCAAGGCACTACAGAGGGTAGTGTGTACGGCCCAGTACATCACTGGGGCCAAGCTTCCTGCCATCCAAGACCTCTATGTCAGGCGGTGTCAGAGGAAAACCCTAAAAATGGTCAGACTCCAGCCACCCTAGTCATAGACTGTTCTCTCTGCTACCGCACGGAAAGCGTTACCGGAGCTCCAAGTCTGGGTCGAAGAGGCTTCTACACAGCTTCTACCCCCAACCCATAAGACTCCTGAACAGCTAATCAAATGGCTACCCAGGCTATTTGCATTGCCCCACCCCCCTTTTACGCTGCTGCTACTCTCTGTTTATTATCTATGCATAGTCACTTTAATAACTCTACCTACATTACATATTACCTCAATTACCTCGACTAACCGGTGCCCACGCATATTGACTCTGTACAGGTACCTCCTGTACATAACCTCACTATTGTTATTTTACTGTTGCTCTTTAATTATTTATTACTTTAATTTCTTATTTTTTGCTTATCTAATTTTTTTACTTAACAGGTATTTTTCTTAAAACTGCATTGTTGGTTAAGGGCTTGTACTGTAAGTAAGCATGTCACTGTAAGGTCTACACTTGTTGTATTCCGCGCATGTGACAAATCAAATTTGATTTGTGTTCCATTTATTAAAGTGGCCAGTGATTTCAAGCTAGTGAATTCAATATCCTCTTAATAACGAACCTTGAACAAAACCCCAAAACTGTACTCTTTCAGTCAGATTTAAATGTCTATTCAGATCCCTACACATGCTCGGGAACCTCGGAGGGGGGAACCTCTTCATTCAGTATTTCCTGTAACATTTCTGCTGTAAAGTCCTGGAGATTCAGAAATCTGTTTGCCGCCTTCACAATGATGTCTAACTTCTTACATGTTTTATGAGTTTGACTAGTGCAATGTATCACTTGCGCTATAAACGCAACAAAGTGCACCTTCTTCACTGTCGGGATCCTTCTCCTGCATGGCATTCACTGCAGACTGTCAGACATCTGCTACCATCTCATGTCTACTCACTCCTTCACACCGGGGTGTTCAATCATTTGCCTGAACAAAAGACTGTGTTGATTACTACCAGAGAGGAAGACGTGAAGCGAGAGGTTTTACTCTGCCCAAAATCTGTCCATGAAAACAATCTAACGACGTGAGGAATTTTTGCACGGAGGTCAATGAGAGTATCGAATTTGCTCAACAAAAAATCAAATTGCTAATTTGCTACGTGAGGCTTATTTGATGGAATAAAATTGTCATAATGGTTAGGTTGTTATGAATGCAACGATATAAGTGGACAGACGTGGCATTTCGGTAACTTTGACAAAAAAAAACTTTATATCGGAGGTTCTTTTTCATTTTAAATTGAACCTTTATTTAACTAGGCAAGTCAGTTAACAACAAATTCTTAGTTACAATGACGGCCTACCACGGCCAAACCCTAACCCAGACGACACTGGGCCAATTGTGCGCTGCTCTATGGGACTTCTAATCACTGCCGGTTGTAACACAGCCTGAAATCAAACCTGGGTCTGTAGTGACGCCTCTAGCATTGAGATGCAGTGCCTTAGACCGCTGCGCCACTCGGGAGCCCTGTTGTCATAGCGATAGATATAGGACTCATCATGGATATAACACGTTTTAGCATGGACATTGCCATTGAAGGCTTCCACCATTTTAAAGTAGTCAACTGGTTGGGGATTCCTATGAGTTAGTAGAAATCAGCCAAAGAAGAAGAAAACGAACTACTTTAAAATGCCGTCAAAGACGCTATAATGGCACAGATGCAAAGATGAGTCCTCTATCTATTTCTATCGCCTGTTGTTCACAGCATATCTGCCCTCTCATTGGATAGAATGGTCCCACCTGATCTCCCCTCCTCCCATCCGCCTTCCATATTTGAGGACACGTATTTCCATTGTTAAAGCGGTCACTTGACTATCTTGTCAATATGATAGACAATCTTTGTTACTAGATAACATTTGAGTCCAAAAGCAAACAAACATCAGTCACAAACCAGTCACAAGACTGTCGGGGCAATGGCAGACACAACACACCATTTCAAGTATGAGAACATGTGCAGTTTATTTGGAAGAAGAACTGTATCTGACCTGAACTTTGAAAGGACGACCAACATAATCACGGTTCTATATAAAAAAACAAAGAATTTAGATTTTATTTGGGATAACATACAAATTATAATACACTTGACAAAATACTTGAAAGACAAATATTGTACACAGGGCAGATTCTTAGTTCATATATACCTTTGGTTTTAAAAAATCACAATAATACAGCAACATATATTGATTCAAGAGGTAGACTTCTATCAAAATGCTTGAAATCGAATACATAGGTCAAAAATGTTACTGTAAATACTTGAGGTGACCATGAGTATGTATGGAAGCTCTTTCCCGCCACCCAAAAATAAAATCTGACTACGAGTTATGAGGTAGAAAGTCATAATTATATGATAGTAAGTCATTATTATGAGATATGTTCAGGCGATCTGTATCATATAAATCCAATGTGCACTTTGCATCAGGCCCTCCTCAACTAAGGATAACCTTATGCATATCTTATAGTCAATCACACATTGTGTGTGTGAATGTGAGAGAGAGAAAAAGATAGAGTGATTGTGGTGATATTGTTCAATATTAACGTATTGAAGAGTTTGTTGATGTGAGTTGGTGCCTGTTTGATGACATCTGGTTGACATCAGATTTAATTAATATGTACAAACATTAGGAACACCTTCCTAATATTGAGTTGCACTCCCTTTTGCCCCCAGAACAGCCTCAATTTGTTGGGTCATGGACTCTACAAGGTGTCGAAAGTGTTCCACAGGGATGCTGGCCCATGTTGACTTCAATGCTTTCCATAGTTGTGTCAAGTTGGCTGGATGTCCTTTGGGTGGTGGACCATTCTTGATACACACRGGAAACTATTGAGCGTGAAAAACCCAGTAGCGTTGAAGTTCTTGACACTCTCAAACCAATGCGCCTGGCACTTACTACCATACCCCGTTCAAAGGCACTTAAATCTTTTGTCTTGCCCTTTCACCCTCTGAATGGCACACATGCACAATCCATGACTCAATAAAAATCCTTCTTTAACCTGTCTCTTCCCTTTCATCTACACTGATTGAAGTGGGTTTTACAAGTAAGATCAATAAGGAATCATAGCTTTCACCTGGATTCACCTGGTCAGTCTATGTCATGGAAATATGTTTTTACATTCAGTGTAAAGCCACTGATTCTTCAATAATGTAACTTAGAAATTAGTAACGGTCTTACCCAATCAGAACCCAAAATATAAGCTTGGTTTACTCTCTTGTGTGTAAACAATGTAATTGTAAACAAACACAGTATAGCTTCAACACATGTTTAAAAATATAATTTGTATCTCATGGATGGTCAGTCCTTGCATCCATATGTGAGTCCTTGTGTCTATGTATTTGAGATTGGTTACATTTCTCCTACCCCATTCCTCAGCTGTGGTGGGAGAAGCTTTGTTATTGTGCGAATCCCAGATTTCCCCTTTAAAAGGGGTCGACCTGCAGGACTATTCAATGTCCATGATCCAGACATTCTATCTCATAATTATAACTTTCTATCTCATAATTATACCTTATTATCTCATAACTCGTAGTCAGATATTTTTTCTTGGGTGGCGGGAACGAGCTTCCATACTTGATGGCTTGCCTGGTCAACGCAATTTGAGCTTTTGGAATTATTCCTGACTAAATCAAGCACACCTTGAGTATTATAAATGTTTGGATAGGCCTAGGCCACAAATTGTATAAAAATCTGTATGTTGTTTAAATTAGAAAAGTATTGTTGTCATTCATAATCTTCCATATTTACCATACAGTCAAACATATGGCATTGAATCCTAATTTTAACAATACAAGACACATTAAATGTAACAGTGTACATGTAACAATCAGTGACATAAAAGTGCTAAATATGCAATAGATCCAGAGATCTGAGCAACAGAGCTGAGCTTCATGGCTGGTTTGGTTGGTCGTAGTCCCCACCAAGCTATTAAGCTACTACTAATGTTAATAATATTAATTCATAGTAATTAAAGTTATTAAAACATGTATTGAATACATCTTTAGCTGCTCACAATACTTGTAAATATTGTAGGTCCTGACAAAGGCAGGACTCTCTCTTCTCTGACAAAGTTTCGGAGATTAAAAGTAAAGGTCCATCTCCTCCTCCTTGTCCTCATTGTGTTTAAGTATCTTATCAGCGACAGGCTTTAAGCGTTTGGTCACCAGTTTGAGGTTGGTCTCGTGAAGGATGACCTGGCTCAAGTACTTCTCTCGTTTGATCTGTTCCCTCACTGTGTAAGGCACGTCCGGGATCACGTAGGACAGAACGAACTTGGTCAGGTATACAATGTGCTGAGGGGACAATGGTATAAGGGTCGGAAGGAGGGAAAACATTATTAGGATTTCTTGAAAGGCTAGAAAATGTCCATCTGGCATTAGACTACACTGTAGAAAGAAAAATCAGGTCAAAGCAACATTTCAGAGAAATTTCTACTCACCTCTACAACTATTATGAAAGCCATCTTGGCAGCTATCACATGCCAGTAGTATATACTGTATTCATATTGTCTGTGGTGTCCTGGTGGATATCTGAAATCTCGATATCTAAAGTATGACAGAGAGACTGCATGAACTATTTCAATGTCTAACACGATTTCATTTAAACCCATCTCATATACATTCACATTACCTGCAGGTGGTGCTGTTATTGAACCAGTAAGGTGTTTGCAAGGGCCGGCTCTTGTTGGAGAAGTCCTGGATGTCGAACACAGAGAGCGTGTTGTTGATGTAGCCCTGCATGGTGTGACTGGAATGGTCTCCATAGGGATACACAGAGAAAGACCAGTAGTAAACCAATCGTTGGATATGTCTTATGTGAAAGCAATGATCATGCCCTGCAGGGAGACAAGGAAGGAGGAGACAGTGCACTTTAAACTGGTGCTCATCATAATGATTAATTATTATCTAAGAATGTCACTACATCAGCATGTAACAATTAAATCATATGACTGACATCCAGTGATGGATTATGCAATGGAGAATAAACCAAGATAAATACATTGTCACGGCTGTTGAATGAACTGGACCAAGGTGCAGCGTGCAACGTAATTTATTTTATTTAGGTGAATACGCGACAAAACAATAAACACTGCAAAACAAACCGTGAAGCTAAAGGCTGTGCCATAAACAAAGTCAACTCCCACAAAGACAGGTGGAAAAGGCGACCATAGAAATACAAATAAAAACATAGAATACCCACCCCAACTCACACCTGACCAAACCAAAACAGAGACATAAAAAGATCTCTAAGGTCAGGGCTGACATACATCATCTTAAAAAATATATGTATGTTCATAATACTTCAAATCCAATGGGAGAGCCATCACTCACATTGAGCACAGCCAAGATGGCGACACCTTGGAATGGGTGCCACGCCCATCTTGGCCTTCTCTGGAACCATCGCGGACTGGTGTGATCTTCCAGCATCCCCATCTCAAAGAGGTTATTGACCAGAGCCAGGACAGGAGCCGGGGGAAGGAGGCCACAAACAGAGTCACAAAACCAACGGATCACTGTAGAAAAAACCACGCAGACACAAAGCCAATTGATCATGCAGAAAAAAGCATTTCCATCAATAGACTTAACCTGATACTATGATAGTAGTTGATAGGCTAGCTAGGGGGAACCTGATCAATTATAATAAGCTGATTGGCTCAGTTAGGGGGAACCTGATACTATGAGTATCGATACTCATAGGGATCCTAGATCTATAAAGCTATAGCTACAGGGGACCTGCATACCATAAGATAGTAGCTCATAGCTAGCTAGGGGGAACCTGCATACCATATATTGTTATAAGCTGTGATAGGTAGCCGACGGGGGATCATGATACTATGATAGTGACTGATAGGCTAGCTAGGGGAACCTGACACTATAAGTTAGTACTCATAGGCTAGCTAGGAGAAACCTGATACTATGATAGTTAGAAGCTATACGCCCAGCTAGTGGGAAACCTATACTATAGTAGCTGATAGCAAGCTAGGGGGGAACTGATATTATGATCAATAGTTGATAGAGCTAGCTAGGGAATCTGATACTATGATCATTAGCTCATAGCTAGCTAGGGGAACCTGATACTATATGAGGTAGCTGATAGGTTAGCTAGGGGGACCTGATACTATGATATAGTAGCTGATGGGCTAGCTAGGGACTGATACTATATAGTACTAGGGGGATTGCACATATAGCTTATGTCCATCCAACCCTTCTAGATTAAGTAAGTGCCTTGGGGATAGGGGCTAGAGGGTTTCTGGACAGACCCCAAAGAAATAGCAGGATCAGCTTAAAAACTTCAGCCGCATACGCATATAGCTACCACCATATTGTGTCCACACCTATCCAATCCTCAGATCTACAAGATGCCCGGGAGATCAGGGTTTTAATTGCGTGAGAAGGGAGAGAGTTTGCCTCATTCTTCATATCTTACCCATCTCCAGGTATTCATAGAAGAGGCCCAGCTTCCCAATGGGCTGCAGCTGATAGTCCTGCTCCCAGCGAGGAATCACTTTTTCAGACCCCACACGTGTGCAGTAGCGGAATATCAAATTCTTCATCCACCTGATGAGAAACATGTCAATCGCAGAATCATGATGCGTATAACAAGGTAATAGAGCTCGCCAGCTTGTAGTCCTAAAAAACTGAAATTAGTTAGCATTTTCTATGGGGAAAATACTAAAAATACTAAAAAACTGAAATTAGTTAGCATTTCCTATGGGGAAAATTAATAGGGAAAGAATGGGGTTTTGGGATAAATGCCGAAAATAAGGTCTGAGGTTGAAATAGGATTAGGAGATATTATACGTTTTCTCCTATGAGATAATATCAGCCAGTTAACATGACCTTAATGAATTGTGAAGCCTTTATGTGCTTTATGTTTTTGTTTTGATTACATAAATGCTTTAAAATTCACAAAAAGTGACGTTAGCGGATGAAAAGGATCTCATAGAACAAAACGTATAAGATCTCCTAAGCCTGTGTTTTTGGCATTTATCCAGAAACCCAACAAAAAAACATGAATTTCCCCATAGGCTTTGGCCAATAAGCCATGGTAGAGTTAGTCTCCGTTAGTGCCTACAAGGAGACGCCTTTATGATTGCTCTCTGAATCAGATAATAATGATGTCTGGATACAGATACACTGGAAGATAAGGGGGAATTGCATTTTGAGTTGGGATGGAATAAACCATTGAACCAACCCTGATCCAATGTAACTGGTAAACTTTACGGTTGCTGGGCTCCTAGAGAGCTGATGTGGTTGGCTATTTTATGTTCTTCCATTGAACCAAAAACTTACGGCAACAACACCTCCTGAATGTTATTCCAGATGGCTTTACCGCCCATGATGACAGTGAGCTGGGTTGTCAACTCAATCAGGCATCCTCCTGGATCACACTGGTAAGGATGTGACACAAACAATGCATGAACCAATGTCGGCCATCTTGTAGTATTACATGATAAAGCACCTCCATTCAAACAACTTGTATTTTGTGGAAGATTTTCTCATCTAGGTCTTTCATTTGAAATATGAGTCAAACAAAAATGCCACAGAATGCAACAGCTAATAATTTGGAAACGTAGTTAGAAGACAAGCGAAGTGGAAAAAGCAAAACACTGTCATACTGTGTTATCACATATTCTGTGCCAAGCACCAATCAACTGAGCCTTCAATCAACTGATCTTTCAATCAACTGATAGGCGTACGTACCTCCTCATTCCTGTACTTTCCCAGCAGGTAAACAGGTTGCCCAGGGTAACCAACCACTTTCCCTTTGGCAAAGGCAATGTAGAAGCAGGAGGAGTAGTAGTTGACAAACTGGAACAGGAACATCTTCAGAGTCAGACTGTTCTCATAATCCGTCCTGGTCCTTGGTAGCTCTTTAAAATGAAGTAAGGCATCTTCTCAGTCTCATCAAAAAAACATCAGGCTTAAATCAAGCTTTTGYKGTGTCCAGATTCTGCAARTGACTCTGRATAAGGAYATCAGCTAAGGGCTATYGTGGTGGTGTGAATTTCCTASAGTATAAATMTGTTGGCATACATATATTTGGATTACTTCAGACCTATTGGCGTGCAATATTTACTCATAYCATKGTATAATTGCAGAATGTTTGGGGCACTGCATCAACCTTGCTAAGGCATGTTTGAGTGAATATTAGCCCTTGTCTGCAAGCAGTTTGAGAAACACCATAGTTCCGTATAGCAAACCACATATTTCCTGTTTGACATTGGGGCGTCTCACCAAAGTCAGTGATCCAGATGGCAACCCTCTCATACAGGATGTTGAGCACCATGATTACTACGAAGCTGATGATAGAAGCAGTGACGGAGGTGGCCATTTGTGCGGTCACATACTCCTTAAACGGTTCGAGCTCCTTTAGGTCAGACTGGAGTCTCGTCGAAAATGAGAAGAACACTGCCAGTCGGTATACGATGATGGCCACCACTGACGCTAGGATCAACACAATCTGAACACAAGCACAAACACAAGAATTGGGGGGGTCAGACTTGAAACAAAGGTTAGGGTTATATAAAAAAATATATATATGTTGGAGTGCATATGAATTGGCCTATTCAGAACAAGATACCAGTAGAGAAATCCAAAAGTTTTTACCCAGAATAAGACAGTCCCAATTCCTAAAGACACTCTTATACACCGTCCACAGGCTGTATAAGGTACTTTCTCTTTTACCTAAATGAAGAATAACATGTTTTACAATGAAGTAATGATACAGGTAATATTTAAATTTTAAAACAAGTATATAACATTACTATCATCGGTTGTGGAGTGTTCTTCTAGCCTCCTGAGTCTGACGCTATGGAATCACCATATGGACTGTGTGACGAACACATCTTCCTTACCCGTGTGACAGGGTTGATTCTGTCGTGGTTACACTTGGCCTCATACTCGGGACGAGGTTGCTCCTCCTGCTCCAGGAACTCCACGGTGTCCCACTCATACTCCAGTTCTGCTTGGTAGCGCTTCCAGAACTCCAGAAACACGGTCACTAGACCCAGGATGGGAACAAGAGTGTAAAGCTTTATTTTACTTGCCTGGTCCTAGACTGTAGCATGTGCTGAGGAAAACTCTAATATGATTATCATGCAACATCTAATTGCTAATAAGCTTATATCAACAAAACTACACACTAAAATAATACAGTTTCTGAAACCTCTACATTTGAACATTTGGTAAGTTTAATTAATTAAATGACTCACCCCAAATGGCCATAAAGACAGCAAACACCAGCGTCCCATAGTTATCAAATATGCACAGTTTCTAAGGAAAACAAGATCACATGAAATACTTCGCTTTTCACATCATTTTTTCTCTCCATCCATGACTCTTTGTAAATTTATATGAAAACAAACCCTGTTCAAAAAGGTTTAATATGACTTGTAGCATGTCTCATGGGCCAAGGAGTCTGAGAAAACAGTCTGACATAACAAGCATTGGCAAATATAATTTTAAGGGACTCACTATCCATATAAGTCACTTTCATAATCATAATCACTCTGAATTAACCATGTGAGTGAATGAGAAAAAACYTGTACAGCCATGTACCGGAATTAGTGAACCCTAATGTATGCATGACTTACTTTAGAAGATTCACAGGTGCTGTTGAGCCTCCAGTATGTGCACTCCTTATCACACTGCGGACACATCACAATATTTCCTCCAATCAAAGGGTCGCACACCTCTTTGCTGTCCAATAAATGAACAGAACAGATGGGTCAAACTTCACCAAAAACTCAACAACAAGATGCAACAAAGTTGTTAATCATTGGGTTTTCACACAGTTAGAGTGTCAGGGAACGGCATGGAAGGAACATCAATCAACTTATATTTACTCTACTTAACCTTACGTGTAAATAATTGATCTTCATTTGATATACACTAGATTTAGCAACTTGTAATACATTTCTATGGTGTTGTGGGTTTCTGAAGTACTTTCTTTGACTTTTAAACATACCTCCAGGTGCTTGTTTCTTGAGTCGTGTACCCATAAATGAAACAGCCAAGTCCAACAATGGCAGCGAGGGCTAGCATGGCTGTATAGAAGCCCAGCCAAGCAAAGTAAATTCCAATCTTTTCCCCATAATACTTTCTGTGARAAAATGAAAATTKTATTATTTCCATCCCATATTTTCCGTAATTACAAYGATTAGGCCTCTAAGCACATTCTGTTTGGAATAATAATTCTCAACACCTTATTATGCTAAAGCAGCGATGTGTGTGCAATGTGCATTTTTGCGAAAGTAGATTAAAGCATGAATTACCTTATGAGATCAAGTGGCTGCATCTTATAGAAACTTTTAGGGTGAGCCCACTCGTTATACAGGAGGTATCTCTCATTGGGGCACTCATCTTCTTTCGACCTGACGTTGAATCTGCACTAAAGTAAGTTCACAGRAAACAAAACTAAAAAGTYCATAAAAACACTGCTCAGTCTTTTCACAGATGGATTGGTGTTTAATGTACTATGTTGTCAGTTACTAGTGCCACCCCRCTCTTTATCCCCACTCACATCATGCAGGGGATAAGCAGCCTTGTACACCCCCCCATCGAGCAGCTTTGTGACACCAAACTTCTTGATGTTCCCTCGCACCTCATAGGGGGCTCGGCTGAGGATGTAGTAGGCCTGAGGAGGAAGACCAACCATTCTGTTWTCATTGAAGTGTTAAGAAAAGAGTGTTAACACTATGTTTTAAGTATAGGTACATTGATATTTTCATAGCGCAAGGGCTGAATAACCAAAGGGCTGAATAACCAATCTAAGTGGTCTACAGACAAAATATCTTCCAACACCATTTAGCAGCATCAGAAACCTGAGATGCTTAAACTACCGAAAGAAAGTCAATGAGGTGACTTCTTTTTAGTGATTTATTTTGAATCTCTATCAAAATCTAGTACGCTGCTGCATCTTTAACCTCTTATTGGTTGACTTTGGGGTTTATACTCCATGATGAGGTAAAGAAAGCAGTGCACTTGCCATTCTACTCCTCATGGATGGCGTGAAGAAGAGGTCCCGGTCCTTCACGTAGAAGTACTCCAGCCTGTCCTTCTCGAACGGGGCAGTAAAGTACTCCGTCTCCTTGGCTATGAGGTCCTCGCTGGGGTAGAAGTGTCTGGTGATGCAGCTGAGGAAGTTGAAGGGTGAGGACGTGGTGGACAGGTCATTGGGCTGAATGGGCAGCTTGATGTGGAGGACCTCGGCGTAGGTACACAGCACATCCCAGGGCATGTGCACCTTGACGAACAACAGCTTCTCATCTACCACCTTGTCGGAATGACGAAGATAAAACAACAAGATAAGGCAGCCCTTTTCATTTCAACTAAATGTATTACAACTTCAGTAATCCCCTAAGGGGCAATTAAGAAGACATTGCCATGATCACAAATTACATCCTTGACATAAAACAAGTACTAAAACATCACATAAATCTAATGCAATACTTTATTATCTACAAAATCAGAAGTTGGCTCTGTGTTTATCAATGTTAACTCATTGATCCTATTCCATGAAATACCACTAAAGTTTGCCAATATTTGGGAAACTACTCAAATAATGGGATTGGTGCCATAGTTTTCCCACTGCAATTCAATCTCAACCCTTTCTGAGGAAATAGTTGGCTGTTAAAGGAAAACTTTGTAAAACCACTGTGTCTGCTATCTAAAATGCAGCCAAAAACAAGATCCACAGGGTCACTTAAATAAGCAGCATGATAATAAAACTATGTAACAAAAACAAACATTAGGTATTTCTCTACCATTTCAGACCAAACGAATGTAAGATACTAAATATTGTTTCCATCCAATCTTCCCYGAAGATCGACACACTCAACCCCACTCTGCAAGCTAACAGCAGAGTAAATACATAAAGCCAGTCCTTGTAAAATGCATTATGTGGCCACTCACAGATCTGGCAGCCTCTAGTTCCATCCCCATCTTCATCAAGCTGGCCTCAAAGTACTCTCTGCGTTGCTAGGGAAGAGAATACAGGATGTTAAATCAATGGATCCTGTGTTTGTAACACTGCCCCTTCTGTTTCCCTATTGGATGAGATCCAATCTGTTTCTCTTATTACTCTTGTAATGACAAGTGCTTTACAAATGTWAAATGTAATATCTAATACATTATTATTATTATCCCATCTTAACTGTGGTTGTGTATAGTAAATAATGAATTAAAAGTGTCAWTATATTGACATTAGATTGACTTATTTCCCCTCAATGGATAGCAATGCACTGACTGATTTCAACCATGTATGAAACTGACTACATCTATATGGGAATTGTGTGTACGATACAAGACTTCTGATAAAACCACGTCAAATAAATAAAAGCTCATTGGTCAATCAAAATACATTGCTACTACATACTGTACGTCTGTATGCTTCTGTTATGTGCATCCACAATACTTGTAGAGAATTGTAAATACAGGATATATAACTGGGTTGGGAATGACTAAAGGGTCAGTTTCTAGGGAAGTGGAATTTTGACTCCTTTTCCCTCTCCGTCTGTGAAAGTGCATTAAAACCACCACAGCAGCCCTTCAGTATAATGGAGTGTCTATATAATGGAGTGTCTAGTCTGGGCATGTCATAATAGCCCCAATGGGTCATGACATCAAGAGCTTGGCAACATAAGCGACCACAGCTGCATAGGAGGCGTGTACACTCCTGCTGCTTTCAATACTCCCTGCTCACAAACCATTCATTGTAAAACATTCAACATATGGGGGATTGTTGGTGAATCACAAATGTTACCTCTATCAAAGGTGCATTTACTTATTATTTCAGCCATTATGATGTGCCAAAATCTGACATTTAGAAAATGATATTTTGACATTTGCAAGGATAGTGTGTTAGTGTATGTTACATTTCTGTCACCTGGATGGATATTGTGAAACAGAGATTTTACTTTCATAAAAGTGTGTAATACAGTACACAACATACCTGCATTTGCAACACCCTGTCTAGAGTTTCCTCATGTTTTATTTTGGTATGTTTATTTGACATATGATGATAAAATTATTGTACATTTGTAAATGGCCTCATATTAATCATAGGGATACCTTAGATCTGACACACCGTGACTGCAGCAAAGAAAAACTCCCTGTACAAATATTCAAAGTCAGTTATCCGGGTGTACAATGAGAAAGTGTTGTGTGAATGCCGTAGGTCCTGCCATAAGACAACATCAGCTTCTATGACGGAACATAACACTGATTCCTACAAGTTAACATCTTTGATGGAATGCGGCTTTAGTAACTTGTTTCATAGATAGTACAGTACTCCTCTTAAGCTTTAAGAAAACACATTTAGATTCACATATTCCTCAAAAGTATGCTTACATTGTGAAACTGCATATCATTTCAAACATGCTTTTTCACAGCACAGTAGGAATACTGTTTTTAACTTCTGTTAGACAGAAACCTGCTGACCATGTTGAAAGTGAATAAGGACACTTAGACTCACAATCTGCCACTAGAAATGCACTTACTTTACGTTTCTGGAACGTTCTATTTTTGTCAATCTCCTTCATGTCCTCATCTTCATAGACTAAGACAAAGTCGATCCGTCTAACCCCATCATTGAAGAACAGAGAGTCAGATTTGCCGTTGAACTCAGCCTGTGGGCAAAAACAACAGGCGATATCTGGTAGCTCCACAGTGATATCGGGTAGCTCCACAGCCTCAAACTCAAACTCTTCTTCTTCCATGATATCATACATGTCCTTTAACGAGAGAGGGACTGACAGACAGCCTCACTGTGCTTGTATGAGACCCTACTAGACAACGTCTTTCTCAACTGACATCAGACTTAGATGGGAGAGGGAGGGAAGAGTAGCAACAAAAAGTGACACACCCTTTTTTGTTCCATGAACGATAACAGTCCACATTTGGATTGGGATCAAACATAGACCTCTCTTGTAATTACAGATATTTGCCACATTGATTCATGCATTTTCTGCATATGAAAATACAAAAGCGAATTCATCCACATCCCTCTTGGTGAAATAAATGCAAGAACAAGCCATGTTATACAAATATGGTATTAATTGTAAAGTTATTCATTGGCAGCTCAAACTAATACTACAACTACTATCAAAGCTATGCGTACTAATCATTTTCATAATGCAGAAATGTTATACAATTTAAAGGGTTGAGACTCACCTTCTCCACTTTGGGCACTGATGCCCCCTCAGGTATACTCTCAAAGGTTGGGAAAAACTCCTGAGAATAGACTGCCCCCCCCCAAAAAAAACATGTATTAAAGACATGAGAGACWTGCATGACAAGATCTTGATGGAGATGTGACTCTTCTTAACCAACATCTTTTGTAAGACTCTGACAAGGCCCAGCAGATTATTATGCATTATCAGATTTAATGAGCATATGCACCAGTGCAAAGTACTCAGATCTTTATTTCAGAGGGGAATATAATACCAAAGTAAAGCACATTCAACAACCCACATTAAATTGTGTTCATTCAGTTAAATGTTATATTTTATTGTGTCTGGTACTACATTCATACTTTACACAACAGATGACATTCCATCTGGAAAACTTCTAAACGTCCCATGGTAGGAAGTACTATGGAAACCTAATGTAACTGGAATCAGATGGTGTTTGGAAAACATTACCCTTAGTAACGCCCTGGAAAAGACTGTAAATGTTCAAACTCAGATACTCCATGATGGAATAGTTTGTTTAAGTCTCTTAGGCAAGTACCTCCATTCGACAAGTTGATAGCAACTGTGCTAATAAAACTGTGCTGAAAACATTATTTAAAAATCTTCCAATGTTATTGAATTGAAGCATGCCTGATGTACTTCACTTGACTTGCTTGTATGCAATATTTCTCACTTGTTTGGCATGCAGATCCTTTGAAGTTACCAGAAATACTTAAATACTTGCATACTGCATGCCATGTGTCATGCATTTCTCCAAGTTTGACTGTGAACATATGAGACACCATACAATCTTTACCTTCAGCAAAACCATCTAGCTATGTGATTTATACAGGTAACCCTTTTCCCCCTGTAGAGTACTTCCCTAGGAACAGACATGCTACGCTGAGCCTGCTTGTACTGATGCTAGACCAGGTCAAAGGCTATGTTTACTAGCTCATGGTAGAAAGACAGACTGATGAAGCACCAGCACTTGTTGGAAGCACTTTCAAAGTACTTTGTTAAATGGAGAGAGTATAAAACACATAAATCGATGTGGATTTTTTTCAGGCCCTTCCCTCAGTGCATATATAACCTGAAACTACAACTATTATCAAGTAATTATCTAGTAATGAAAACCTGCCTGATCCCAGAGAATTGATACATTGTAGGAGAGTGGGAGTCTACATTGGGCCAAAAATATGTTCATTTCTTGTGAATTTAGACTGGAGTAGGGGAAAGCTGTGCAGTCAGCCATAGGCTATGACTGAAATCTGGCATCTGTGAATGTAATCAATGCAGTTGTTAGGCCTATGCCTATCTATTGCTATGTCCTCCAGTGTGATCAAGGAATACTTATGTATTCCAGCGACCTTAGTACAACTAGCGACGTAGTCAAGTAAGTCGGACCTCTTGGTGTATTGGCTAAGGCCTTAGCCTGACAACCACAGATATCCCAACATTCGCTGCACTGGTGTCAGAAGTGGGATGGGGCATCCTTCATGGTAAACACTGAGGCCATGGAATGTGTGCCTGTGCATAAAGAGATTTGGAAACATTGGAGCTTACTTTCCAAAGGAAGGATTGACCAGTCAGTGACTGGGTTTGATTCTCAGTTATGATACCCTCTAATTCACTACAGTATTATTGACACTGTGGTAGATGATAATGAAGTTTATGATCATGTATAGTGTAAGGTAGAGCAGAACCCTCTCATTACAGAGGGCAATGGTGGTGCCAAAAGTCAGTAGTTATTGCATAATTCTTGAACGTATGAAATAATAAAGGAGAAAACATATAAGGTGTAAAACATAATTACATTTGACAAGAAAAGAAATGTGCACAAAAAAACTATATTTTGAATAGCGTAGCGTAGCATATGGTTCATGATAGGTGGAAACGAAAGGCTACAAAGGAAGCCTACATTCTTCCGCCCTTTTCTCTTGCGATAAAATATCTTGTGTCGCGAAAGATAATGAAATCCACGTGAACTTACCGACGTCATCTATCATACCCATCTCTATCTCCGTGTCGCCCTCCAATTCTGTTTCGGACACATAATCCATTTTAAAATTGTCGTTGTACCCGTTCTCACTAATTTTAATAAATCTGTCACATATCACAAGTCATAAATGGTTAAAAGTGGAGGGTTGTCTGGAAAATTTTACCGCGGGAATAACACATCATGTAGATTACTGCCAATGAGCTGCATGTGTTCCAAAAGTTGACAAACTTTATTTGTCAACATTGTTTCAAAAGAAAAAACGGTGCATGCTTTTCAGAACAAATTCTAATTTGAAAGAGTGGGTGGGTAGTCCTATACGGACTATGGGTAATTTAGGAGGAGGGTTTTTGAGTAGTCTCTCTAGACAGACCGGTTCCCTCCCACCAGCCTAGTTTTTGAGCGATTTGGCAGCTTTGTTACGCCCACATAAACTGTCTGAATAGCATTCGTGGCCCGTAGTGTAGTTGTCGTTTTCCGATTTTCATATGCAGTGAATGGATGATTGTCATTGGGAAATGTTATTATTGCGTTTGCTGGTTATTATTAACCAGTGGGCCCGTGGGTGTCCTCAAAGAGCTTTGGAGTCCTGAAAAGGTAGGGACAAAGCAAACAAATTGAACATAACAGTATGGTCAACATATCTCACATTTAATTGAAAGATTGTTTGACATCCATATTGTGGAATTTCATATCTTGAGTGTTGACAATAAATATAGACCACATATTTTACTCTTAAAATGTGACCCCTTGTTATCTGTTCTGATCCCAACCAAATTCCCTGTCAGATACTGTTCCCTATACTGTTCCATATTAGATAGACCTACGGGTCCCCACCATACTGTTCCCCATTAGATAAGTTCAGTGGCGACCCATCATTCATTGCCTGTTTTGCATGTTATTTTGGAATTAATACGTGTCACATATCAGTTTGCAAACAATGTAAAACGAATATACACTACCGTTCAAAAGTTTGGGCTCACTTAGAAATGTCCTTGTTTTTGAAAGAAAAGCACATTTATTTGTCCATTAAAATAACATCAAATTGATCAGAAATACAGTGTAGACATTGTTAATGTTGTAAATGACTATTGTAGCTGGAAACGGCGGATTTGTAATGGAATATCTATGTAGGCGTACAGAGGCCCATTTTCAGAAACCATCACTCCTGTGTTCCAATGGCACGTTGTGTTAGCTAATCCAAGTTGATCATTTTAAAAGGCTAATTGATCATTAGAAAACCCTTTTGCAGTTGTGTTAGCACAGCTGAAAACTGTTGGGCTGATTAAATAAGCAGAAAAACTGGCCTTCTTTAGACTAGTTGAGTATCTGGAGCATCAGATTACTTTTTCTTTGCAACTCTGCCTAGAAGGCCAGCATCCAGGAGTTGCCTCTTCACTGTTGACGTTGAGACTGGTGTTTTGCGGGTACTATTTAATGAAGCTGCCAGTTGAGGACTTGTGAGGCGTCTGTTTCTCAAACTAGAAACTCTAATGTACTTGTCCTCTTGCTCAATTGTGCACCGGAGCCTCCCACTCCTCTTTCTATTCTGGTTAGAGACAGTTTGCGCTGTTCTGTGAAGGGAGTAGTACACAGCGTTGCACGAGAGCTTCAGTTTATTGCCAATTTCTCGCATGGAATAGCCTTCATTTCTCAGAACAAGAATAGAATGACGAGTTTCAGAAGAAAGTCTTTGTTACTGGCCATTTGAGCCTGTAATCGAACTCACAAATGCTGATGCTCCAGATACTCAATTAGTCTAAAGAAGGCCAGTTCTATTGCTTCTTTAATCAGCACAACAGTTTTCAGCTGTGCTAACAAAGTTGTAGTCGGAAGTTTACATACACTTAGGTTGGAGTCATTAAAACTCATTTTTCAACCACTCCACAAATTTCTTGTTAACAAACTATAGTTTTGGCAAGTTGGTTAGGGCATCTACTTTGTGCATGACGCAAGTAATTTTTCCATCAATTGTTTACAGACAGATTATTTAACTTATAATTCACTTTATCACAATTCCAGTGGGTCAGAAGATTACATACACTAAGTTTACTGTGCCTTTAAACAGCTTGGAAAATTCCAGAAAATGATGTCATGGCTTTAGAAGCTTCTGATAGGCTCATTGACATAATTTGAGTCAATTGGAGGTGTACCAGTCTCCCGGGTGGCGCAGTGGTCTAGGGCACTGCATCGCAGTGCTAGCTGCGCCACCAGAGTCTCTGGGTTCGCGCCCAGGCTGGGCTGGGTTCGCGCCCAGGCTCTGTCGCAGCCGGCCGCAACCGGGAGATCCGTGGGGCGACGCACAATTGGCATAGCGTCGTCCGGGTTAGGGAGGGTTTGGCCGGTAGGGAGGGTTTGGCCGGTAGGGATATCCTTGTCTCAGTATGTAAAAAAATGTAATAAAATGTATGCACTCTACTGTAAGTCGCTCTGGATAAGAGCGTCTGCTAAATGACTAAAATGTAAAATGTAAAAATGTACCTGTGGATGTATTTCAAGGCCTACCTTCAAACTAAGTGTGAGAAGTGCAAATCAGTCCCAGAACAACAGCAAAGGACCTTGTGAAGATGCTGGAGGAAACAGGTACAAAAGTATCTATATCCACAGTAAAACAAGTCCTATATCAACTTAACCTGAAAGGCCGCTCAGCAAGGAAGAAGCTGCTCCAAAAGCGCCATAAAAAATGCCAGATTACGGTTTACAACTGCACATGGGGACAAAGATCGCACTTTTTTGAGAAATGTCCTCTGGTCTGATGAAACAAAAATAGAACTGTTTGGCCATAATGACCATTGTTATGTTTGGAGGGAAAAGGTGGAGGCTTGCAAGTCGAAGAACACCAACCCAACCGTGAAGCACGGGGGTGGCAGCATCATGTTGAGGGGGTGCTTTGCTGCAGGAGGGACTGGGGCACTTCACAAAATAGATGGCATCATGAGGATGGAAAATTATTTGGATATATTGAATCTCAAGACGTCAGTCAGGAAGTCAAAGCTTGGTCGCAAATGGGTCTTCCAAATGGACAATGACCCCAAGCATACTTCCAAAGTTGTGGCAAAATGGCTTAAGGACAACAAAGTCAARGTATTGGAGTGGCCATCACAAAGCCCTGACCTCAATCCTATAGAAAAGTTGTGGGCAGAACAGAAAAAGCGTGTGCGAGCAAGGAGGCCTACAAACCTGACTCAGTTACATCAGCTCTGTCAGGAGGAATGGGACAAAATTCACCCAACTTATTGTGGGAAGTTTGTGAAAGGCTACCCAAAACGTTTGACCCAAGTTAAACAATTTAAAGGCAATGCTACCAAATACTAATTGAGTGTATGTAAACTTCTGACCCACTGGGAATGTGATGAAAGAAATAAAAGCTGAAATAAATCATTCTCTCTACTATTATTCTGACATTTCACATTCTTAAAATAAAGTGGTGATCCTAACTGACCTACGACAGGGAATTTTTACTAGGATTAAATGTCAGGAATTGTGAAAAACTGAGTTTAAATGTATTTGGCTAAGGTGTATGTAGACTTCCGACTTCAACTGTACTTAAGTATCAAAAGTAAAAATACAAATCATTTCAAATTCCTTCTATTAAGCAAATCAGATGGCCCAATTTTTTTGGGAAAGCCAGGGGCACACTCCAACACTCAGACATGACTTACTAACAAAGTATGTGTGTTTAGTGAGTCCGCCAGATCAGAGGCAGTAGGGATGACCAGGGATGTTCTCTTGATAAGTGCGTGAATTGGACCCTTTTCCTTTCCTGCTAAGCATTCAAAATGTATCGAGTTCTTTTGAGTATCAGGGAAAATGTGTCGTGTCTCTGGCTTGTCATTAAATGTGAAGACTGTTATTTTATCAAATCAATTCTCTATATGTAATTATTATCACGTGATTAAACTAATAATGTAAACTTTAATTAACTAGGAAGTCGGGGCACCACAGGAACATTTTTATAGAGTCTTTTCCCTGAATCGATTTTAAAGATATTTTCATATCTTATCGAGTACAGTCTTCTATTAATGAATTACTACCTCATCAGTTCTCATTCCAAACGACGTAAAATTCTTGGCTATCTGCACGAACCCAGCCTTTACTATAATCATCCATACACCAATTGGCTCAATCATTTATTTTTACTAACTAATTACACAATTACAGAATATACAATTCATGATAACATTATACAGTAAAATACCATCCCTAGTGGACTAAACAACACAAAACAGTGTGGTTATAACACAGTAAATTCAGAGGAAGACTAAGGACATGGGTCTCTATCGGACCTGGGAAGCTATTCTCACATAAATACATATGCCACTAACGATCGCTCATTTGGAAAAGCAATTCATTGTATTTACGTGAAGCTGACTTCGATAGTTGAGCTGGTGATGTGAGTCTCTGGTTTGCCCAGTCGATGTCTCCCTCGTCCTTTGTAGAATCTTCCGGGTTGTTGTGTGAGAGGTTCACATGGTCTGAGAGGTTCATCTCACTCTGGAGATTCATCCTCGTTGGTCAGTGTTCTTGACAAGTCCTCCCGTTATTTGGAACTTAGGTGACTTTGGGTCATGGGGGCTTTTATAGAAATGTAGAAAAGGGATTGGTTCATCATTTCCAACCATTGTCTATTCACTTGGGCGTGGCTACTGACTTAGTTAAACTTTACAGGGAAGACCATTTTCTAATTTTAAAGGTTAACATCACATTATATCATTTCACAAATAGTTTAATCTTTACTCATTCATTTTATACAAGAATTAGATGCAAGCCTCATAACTGAGGAACCTGTATTAACAGAGTTAGGGTAATGTGGCTGTATTGTCTTTCATGAGGTCACAAACATGAAACAAAACTGACAGGGTCATAGCTGACTTCGCCACCGACCGTTTCCACGTTCTCTAAATTATGAATAATGTTTAATTCTCCAATTCTGGGATGTAGTAGAATTGGGCGGGAGAGCCTCTTTGTCTTACTGTGAAATTCTCTCTCTCCATACTGCATGGTCAATGAGAGAAGTGTATCTGAAAGGAATTGACGACGTGGTTGTAAAGTCGTAAAACTGCCTCCCCCTCCCCCCTAACAGGAGAGGGGGGGTTGTTCACATCTCTGCTAGCTAATTCTCTGAAAGGGCTAGCGTCATGACAAATGTATGGAGTAAAAAGTAAATCATTTTCTTTAGGAAGTGAAGTAAAAGTAAAAGTTGTCCAAAATATAAATTGTTTAGTAAAGTACAGATACCCCAAAAATGATTTAAGTAGTATTTTTACTTAAGTACTTTATACCACTGCAATTGACGCATCAATCCGTTCTTTTCAATTTAAGCTATTATATGAAATTCTCGCTACAAAAAGAATGCTCTGTATATCAGACATTAAACAGTCAGCCCTGTGCAGACTCTGCCATGTGGAAACAGAATCAAAGAGTATCTCTTTTGGTACTGTCCATCGGTGGCTTGTTTTTGGAGTCCAGGAATGGATGTTATGTCATAATATCAGGGCACGGTTGGACCTACAAACTGCATTTTGGGGGGATTTGAAGGACCACAGTCAGTCAATATGAAATAACATTGTGCTGTTGGGTAAAATGTTTATTTTGGGGTCAATTTCAGCAGAAATGTTGCAGACGGGAGTTTCAAGTCCCTAGTGAGACACCATGGGAGAATGGAGGGATGTAGCAAGAAGAAATGGTAGAATTAGGATTCACTGGGAAAGCTGGGTTGATCTGTGGCTGTCTAAAGGTTGGAAATAATGAGTGTGGGAATAAATATATACACACATGCACAGTATAAAGGTTTGAGGTCCTCCAATCAGGGGTGAGGGTGGGGATGTGATTATTGTATGTTTTGCATTTAGTTATTTATGTTTTATGTTTTGGTTTCATGCTGTGAGCGGTGTCTGTGCTGGTGGATGCGCTCGCTTCCATGCCCTCCCGAACGTTGGGAGGGGCTCAGTCCTACCCGCCCTTGGAAAATCCCTAGGGGCGGGGGCAGGGGCTTCGCCCTTCAGGCCTCTTGGGGCAGGKGGGGACGAGCTCACCCACTGACCAGAGCACCTACTGATGGGAGCAGCCATTGGTATTGTCATTGTATTGTTGTTTTAATATATAGTATATAGTGTTTAACATACACATTCAAAATGTATAAATAAAAAAACTATAATATTTTAAACACACATGAAGGTAACCATAAGCAATCATTTCTGATTATATATCTTTTTAACACAAATGTTGAAAATTGGTGGATATAGAATTTTGGAAATAAACTCTTTATTAACTACAAAGTAATGATCTAGTTATTAACAAACTGTCCGAAGATCCCGACGATCAAAGGATATTTGATTGTGTGGGAAAGTGAGAGTGTACATTGGGCCAATAATAATAATAATAATAATCTGTGAATCAGTGTGGTTGTTAGCCTATGCTATGTCTACCAGTGTGATAAAGGAATATTTATGTATTCCAGCGACCTTAGTTCAACAACTAGTGACCTCGTCAATTGAGTCTGACTTATTGGTGTAATGGCTACCGTGTTAGCCTAACAACCACAGATATTTAGGCTCGAGTCCCGGTCACGACACCCAAAATTCGCTGCATTGTAAGAAGTGGTATGGAGCACCCTTCATGGTAAACACTGAGAGTATCGAAAGTGTGCATGAGTGACCTTGGACTGACAATCGCAGAGACAGTTTGAGTCCAAGCCAATTTACTACAGTTTTATAAACACTGATGATAATGAAGTTTATGATAACGTATAGTGTAGGGTATATTGAGGCAGATAAAAAAAGATACCTGAGTTGAGCGTTCCTCAGCTAAGCAGAACCCTCTCATTACAGAGGGCAATGGTGGTGCCAAAAGTCAATACTGTTATTGCATACTTTTTAAAGTTTGAAATAACCAAGGAGAAAATATATAAGGGACACAACAAAATAACATTTGAACAAATAAAATAAAATGTTGGTTCGTGAAAGGCGGAAACGATAGGTTACAGAAGAAGGCTACATTATTCCGCCCTTTTGTCTTGCAATTAATCCTCTCCCGTTGCAAAATATAATGAAATCCACGTTAACTCACCAACTTCCATTCCCATCTCTATTTCCGTGTCGCCCTCCAATTTTGTCTCGGACAAAGAATCCATTTCAAGAATGTTGTCCCCACTCTCATTCATCTCAAATATGTCACATATCACAACAAGTCATCAACGGTTAAACCTGGATAGCAAAATGTTACAGCGGAATTAACAATTCATGTGAGATCACGCCAATGAGGCCTGTATTTCAAAAGTTCCCACTTTATTTCTCAACATTGTTTCAAATGAAAAAACATTGCATGCTTTTTAGATCAAGTTCAAACTTGAGAGAATGGGTGGGGTAGTCCTATGAGTACTATGGGTACTTTAGGAGGTGTTTTTAGTAGTCTCCGACAGACGGGTTTCCTCCCACAATGTTGTTATCAAACCAATGTAGGTCTGCCATTTCCGAGATCAGTTTTTGAGCGACTTGGCAGGACGGGCAGCTTTGTAACGCCCACATAAGTACGGTCTAAAATTGACTGTATATATTATATATACAGTATTATATATATATATATATGCAACAGCATTCTTTAGGCCCGTATTGTAATATGAAACTGTTTTCCAGTTTCCATATGCAATGAATGATCTTCATTGGAAAATGTTATTATTGCATTTGCTGGTTATAGGTCTGTGATTCTCAACCAGGCGGCCCCTGAGGGGCGTCAAAGAGCTTAGGGGTCCTGAAAAAGCAGTGATGAAATGAACAAAATGAACATAACAGTAGGAAGGCCAAAGTACCTCACATTTAATTGAACAATCGTTTGACATCCATTCATATATTGTGCAATTTCATGTCTTGAGAAACCCGCACACTGCACTTGGTAGGTTAACTGCTCTTTATTAAGCTTTACGTATCGGCCCAAGGTCTTCGTCAGAGCTTTTTCAAAAAACAAAAAAAGCTCTGACGAAGGCCTTGAGGCCGATACATAAAGCTTAATAAAGAGCAGCGATACTAGCAAGAGCAGTGTGCGGGTTTCTTCTTTTTTCTCATCTTATTCAACTGTTACCATGCACCTGCAACAAAGATCGCTCAGATGTGCGAGTCCCTTTTGAATTTTATATCTTGAGTGTTGACAATGAATATCGAGCACATCTTGTTATTTGTCTGTTCCCAACCAAATTCCCTGTCAGATACTGTTCCATATACTGTTCCATATTAGATAGACCTACTGTTCCCTTTCCATATTCAATGTACCTACTGTTCCCATACGGTTTCCCATTAGATAAGTTCCATATCACAGTGTTCGCAGATACTTTTGTTCACCATCTTTGCTTCCTATCAGGTACTGATACCCCATCAGAATAGGTTTGGGTCAACTGTTCCCTATCAAATAGATACTGTTCCCCATCATAATTGTGCCCTGACAAATACTGTTCCAACCTTTCTTATCATAATACAGAGTATAGCCATAATGACAAATTGAAATGAAAGCAAATACATGATTTGTCAAATACATGATTTATACGATTTAAATGAAAAATATAAATTGAACGTGTCATATGCTGCACATGGATTGTGCACATTTTCAACAGCAGGGATCATCAGCTAAATTCAGCCATGGGCCAATTTTTTCTTGAGAGGATGGTCTGGGGGGCGGGACATAATAAAAACATATTCGTACACTTCAAATTGACCGCAAGAAGCCAAACAGATTAAATTTGACTAAAACAGAATAATTTCAAACCTTGATTACATTTGGGAACATTGGGGGCCGTCTTTCGGATGGGACGTTAAAACTGGTGTCCTGACTCTGTGGTCATTCAAAATCCCATGAGTTTATTGTAAGAGTAGGGTTCTCACCCCGGTGTCATGGCTAAATTCCCAACCTGGCCACATTCCATCATGGCCGCCTAATCATCCCCCTCATTCCTAATTGCATACATCACTCCTCATCTCTCCACCTGATAGCTGATGTATGGTGAATGTTCTGACACAAAAATGGTAGCTCAGTTGGTAGAAAAGTGCTATATAAATCCAATACATTTATATATTTTTGGTATACAATCAAATACGTGGCGGCAGGTAGCCTAGTGGTTAGAGCGTTGGGCCAGTCACCGAAAGTCATTGTAAAGAAGAATAAGAAAGAATAAGAATTTGTTCTTAACTGACTTGCCTAGTTAAATAAAAACATATGAGTGGGAATACTTGGGACATATTTCCAAAATTAACATCAATTGGATCTATTTTCCTGGTGTTTTACAGCCTTTTATGTCCAACAATGAAAATTCTTAAAACTTGGGGGTCAAATTAAACCAAATTTGGTCCGCGGGCCTCCACTTGGGAACCCTGCTCAATTTATCTAAGCAAAGAAGACAGGAACCATGAAAATATGTTGAAGTAAGACACGGACCATCCATACACGACGGACATGGTTCCATCAATAACATCTACAGCCGCCTCTGATTTTTTTTTGCTTCAGCATTATGTCGTGTTTTTTTTATTACCTACATAGATAGCTATTAACTTAGTTGTACAACTACAATCCATATTTTCGTTGGTGGAAAGGAACCATACAATACGGGTGCTATATGGTGTGAAACCTTACTTTAATTTAGACTAATTTGTAAGCTAAGTATGTTTGATAGCTAATCTGGCTAGCAAACTAAACTAACATTAGCTTGGATTAACGTTGGCAAATCGACTCGCCTCAGTCTCATCGGTCCCAGGTACTTCTGCAGACGGCTCACCCACTACTTAGCTAGCTAGCTAACGTAGCAATTAAGTTTTTTAATCGGTCTGGAAACTAGCTAGCTAGCTAACGCTTGTAATTAAATCTAGCTAGCCAAGTTAAGTAAGCAAGCTAGCTAACGACCGTTATCCTAACGACATTGCAGGGGCCAGGGTAACTTATCTCAGCTAACTTACGTTAGCTAGCTAAAGGACATTATAGCTAAAGGGCATGTTTCTCTTTCAACCTAGTTAGCTACTGTATATATTAGCAATGGTAAATTGGTGTCACTACGTAGGCTGCAGCTAGCTAACGTTACTGGTGCCTTGCTCTTTTTATCTAAATTGAGAAGAGATGGTATTTTAACACCAGACGAAATATCTCCTATCACCTCAGCAGAACTCACACAGGGCTGAACCAGGGATGATGTTCTCAGTCTCCCACAAGACAGCCTTCGTGGTCGACCACTGCCCTTATATGGCAGAGTCCAGTCGGCAGCAGGTGAGTGTGACGTGCTGACCAAGAGCCGTGGCCAGGGCATGATCCCGCTGCCCAGTGTCCAAGTCCCTGTGGACCTGTGCTGTGAGTGCTCCATGGAGTACTGCCGCATCCTCTACGACGTTTACCCCCTCAAGAAACTGTGAGTCCCTCCATCCCATAGCCTGGCGGTCTAGTCTGTTTTAGCCCAGGTCAGAACGGAGTATAGTCTGTCTGTGCGTTGGCCAACTCGTCTGTGTTCATTCATATTCCGAGTTGGGCACAGCACATTATATTGCTTCAGTGGTTATGTTTCAGATCAACTACATTGTGAGTGATTCAGAGTTCCACATTCTGAACAGCTGGAGGCAAGAGGACCAAAGCACTCATGAGGTACTTTATTTCCATCTTCGAGAATGGATGCTTATTTATCAACAGGGCAGCAATTTTGTACAGCACCAGTTCTATGATTCTAAGCAATCTATTGTTGAAAGTCTACATCTTTTTGTTATTGCAATACTCACTACACTACTACCAATCTCATTGTCTCATTTTGAGGTTAACCAATCCTGTCCAGATAGAGGTTTTGTTGTAATGTATTGTTGACTTGACCTGCTTTCATGTGATAGCTCATGTCTGCTCTGGCAGCTGTGGGTCCACCTAACCCACAGGAGGACCCTGAGTGTTGCAGCGTCCTGCACGGCCTGGTGGCAGCGGTGGAGTTCACCTGTGTAAGATCATGAGTACCGCACGAGGCACGCACCACCCTCATGGACACGGCTGACAGGGTGGCCAACAGGGGGCGCATTATCTGCCTCACAAACGCCAAGAGGTAAACATTAACATAATTAGTAAATACTTGTTTATTGTTTATTTATTATAATAAATTTTTTTTAGGGGATAGATCAGCTATGAAATTAACAGAAAGATTTGGAACTATCAAATAACATTACTTGTATAATTTCAAATCCCCAAATCCACACACTTTCTCATTCACAGGTTTTTCTTTATTTTTACTATTTTCTACATTGTAGAATAATAGTGAAGACATCAAAACTATAAAATAACACATGGAATCATGTAGTAACCAAAAAAAAGTGTTCAACAAATCAAAATGTATTTGAGATTCTTCAAAGTAGAATCTTTGCCTTGATGAGAGCTTTGCACACTCTTGGCATTTTCTCAACCAGCAATTACCTGGAATGCTTTTCCAACAGTCTTGGATTTCCCACATATGCTGAGCACTTGTTGGCTGCTTTTCCTTCACTCTGCGGTCCAACTCATCCCAAACCATCTCAATTGTGTTGAGGTCGGGTGATTCTGGAGGCCAGGTCATCTGATGCAGCACTCCATCACTCTCCTTCTTGGTCAATTATCCCTTACACAGCCTGGAGGTGTGTTGGGTCATTGTCCTGTTGAAAAACAAATGATAGTCCCACTAAGCGCAAACCAGATGGGATGGCGTATTGCTGCAGAATGCTGTGGTAGCCATGCTGGTTAAGTGTTCCTTGAATTCTAAATAAATCACAGACAGTGTCACCAGCAAAGCACCATAACACCTCCTCCTCCATGTTTTACGGTGGAAACTACACATGCAGAGATTATACGTTCACCCACACCACGTCTCACAAAGACATGGCGGTTGGAACCAAAAATCTCAAATTTGGACTCCTGACCAATGGACACATTTCCACCGGTCTAATGTCCATTGCTCGTGTTTCTTGCCCCAAGCAAGTCTCTGCTTCTTATTGGTGTCCTTTAGTAGTGGTTTCTTTGCAGCAATTTGACCATGAAGGCCTGATTCACATAGTATCCTCTGAACAGTTGATGTTGAGATGTGTCTGTTACTTGAATTTTGTGAAGCATTTATTTGGGCTGCAATTTCTGAGGCTGGTAACTCTAATGAACTTATCCTCTGCAGCGGAGGTAACTCTGGGTCTTCCTTTCCTGTGGCGGTCCTCATGAGAGCCAGTTCCATGATAGTTTTTGTGACTGTATTTGAAGAAACGTTCAAAGTTCTTGACATTTTCTGGATTGACTGACCTTTTTTATTTAACCAGGTAAGTTGACTGAGAACACATTCTCATTTACAGCAACAACCTGGGGAATAGTTACAGGGGAGAGGGATAAATGAGCCAATTGTAAACTGGGGATGATTCGGTGACCGTGATGGTATGAAGGCCAGATTGGAAATTTAGCCAGGACACTGGGGTTAACACCCTTACAATAAGTGCCATGGGATCTTTAGTGACCACAGAGATTCAGGACACCTGTTTTAACCTCCCATCCGAAAGACGGCGCCCTACACCGGGCATTGTCCCCAATCACTGCCCTGGGGCATTGGGATATTTTTTTAGACCAGAGGAAAGGGGGGCTCCTACTGGCACTCCAACACCACTTCCAGCAACATCTGGTCTCCCATCCAGGACCAACCCTGCTTAGCTTTAGAAGCAAGCCAGCAGTAGGATGCAGGGTGGTATGCTGCTGGCTTATGTCTTAAAGTAATAATTTCTCTTTGTTTATTTGAGTTGTTCTTGCCATAATATGGGCTTTACCAAATAGGGCTATTTTCTGTATACCACCCCTACCAAACATTAAGAAGGGAAAAAATTCCACAAATTAACTTTTAACATAGCACCCCTGTTAATTGAAATGCATTCCAGTTGACTACCTCTTGAAGCTGGTTGAGAGAATGCCAAGAGTGTGCAAAGTTGTCATCAAGGCAAAGGGTGGCTATTTTGAAAAATCTCAAATCTCAAATATATTTTGATTTAACACTTTTTTGCTCACAACATGATTCCATATGTGTTATTTCATACTTTTGATGTCTTCACTACAATGTAGAAAATATTAAAAATAAAGAAAAACCCTTGAATGAGTAGGTGTGTCCAAACTTTAGACTGGTACTGTATATATATTTTTTTATTATGCCCCTACCCCCCCTCTCCACTAGTTGTAGGACCCGTGGAAAACATTACAATTATATATATACACTGAGTGTACTTTACATAGACCAGGGATCATCAACTGGATTCAGCTGCAGGCTGATTTTTATTTTTTTATATATTTTTTTCATTTGTGAATGTTTAGGGGGCCGGAACATAATTACAAATAATGTATAGACTGCACATTGACCACAAGAAGCCCAAACAGAAGATTAAACCCTAAGCACTTCAAACCTTGCTGACATTTGTATGCAATTACACATTTCTATTATGCGTGATAATACTTTGGAACAGATTTCCGAAATTAAAATCACTTGGAGCTGATTTGCTGGTCTTTTTACAGTCTTTTATGTCCAACAATAAATAAAAAAAATGGGTCTGCCAGTTGGGCTACCCTGACATAGACTTATCAGGTGAATCCAGGTGAAAGCTATGATGCCTTATTGATGTCACTTGTTAAATCCACTTCAATCACTGTAGATCGGGGCTCTCCAACACTGTTCCTGGAGAGCTTCCATCCTGTAAATTCTCTCTCCAACCCTAATCTAGCATACCTGATTCTTATAATTAGCTGGTTGATAAGATGAATCGGGTTAGTTACAACTGGTGTTGGAACAAAAACATACAGGAGGGTAGCTCTCCAGGAACAGGGTTGTGGAGCCCTGGTATATATGAAAGGGAGGAGGCAGGGTAAAGAAGGATTTTTAAGCCTTGAGACAATTGAGACATGGATTGTGTGTGTGTCATTCAGAGGGTAAATGGGCACGACACATTATTTGTGCCTATGAACGGGATATGGTAATTGGTGCCAGGTGCACCGGTTTGAGTGTCAAGAACTGCAATGCTGCTGGGTTTTCCACGCTCAACAGTTTCCCGTGTATCTCAAGAATGGTCCACCACTCAAAGGACATCCAGCCAACTTGACACAACTGTGGGAAGCATTGGAGTCAACATGGGCCACCATCCCTGTGGAATGCTTTCGACAGCTTGTAGAGTCCATGCCCTGACAAATTGACCACTACAATCTTAATTCCAACCCTCAGATGTCCACAGACTAACCCATCTTTCCCAGTACACTACAGTTTTAATATTTCCTTTTGCAATACATTCTTCTATTTTACTGTGAAGACTTACGAAGGTCTTGAACCTCTCTGTTTGTGCCAAGATTTCCCTTAAAATAAATACTCATATTTCCCATTGATTGATGGTGGTTTTTCAGATCTCCTAACAGTGCTGTTTGTAGGTCCCTCTGAACAGACATTATGACTTAACAACCACTCCTGGACCTGACTCCAAAAGTGAGCCACCGAAGGACAGTACCAAAAGAGATGATCTATTGATTCTGTTAAACCTGGTTATTAATTGAGAACCTGTAGATACTGAAGTAATGCCCATCTTTGAAGGCATCCATGTGTAACGGATGTGAAATGGCTAGCTAGTTAGCGGGTACGCGCTAGTAGCGTTTCAATCAGTTACGTCACTTGCTCTGAGACTTAAGTAGGGTTTCCCCTTGCTCTGCAAGGGCCGTGGCTTTTGTGGAGCGATGGGTAACGACGCTTCGTGGGTGACTGTTGTCGATGTGTGCAGAGGGTCCCTGGTTCGTGCCCGTGTCGGGGCGAGGGGACGGTCTAAAGTTATACTGTTACACATGGAAATCCTAATGGGGTATTGTGTGTTTCTGTCTGTTACAGTGACACCCATGTGCGAATGCTGGAGGACTGTGTGCAGGAGACCATTCTAGAGCAAAACAAGATGGCAGCAGGCTCAGACAGGTATGAGAGATTGAGAAGAGAATAACACTGTTTTTACACTCTTTAGTGGGGATAAAATATGAACTTTAGAAGTCAGATTTTGGGGGGGGATTTTGAATGGAGAACTCAAATGGATTTAGAGGAGGAGATTGGTTAGACTGGGTTAATTTCATTGGGCATCTTAAAAGGGCTTCGAGAGGATGCTAAAGAAGTGTCTTGAATCTTTCCGATGCATTCCAATGTGTCTCTGTGTTTCAGACTGATGTCTATCCAGCAGTGTGAGCTGGTGCTCGTCCACATCTTCCCTCAAGGAGAGGACACCCTGGTCTCAGACCGGCCAAAGAAAGAGGTAGGTTTAAAACTGCTCAGGGTTGCATTAAATTGACTCTGTTTTCACCTAGTCTTAAAGTTAATCTAGATATGTATAACATCGCTCCAAACACACTTTGTCATATCAACGCATACTTAATCTGATGTAGATAAAGTATACTGTTAGTATCCTGTAAACGTGTGCTCATTTCCACATGCTGTAGTTACAAAGTTCTATAGAGATGCCATACAATAAAAAATGGCATGCTACTTTGTTAGTGTTAAAGTCCTACATAGTCCTCCTCTGTACCGGCAGGTCTCCTCTCTGCTGACCAGCGAGGTTCACAGTGTGCGGGCAGGGAGGCACCTGGCCACCAAACTCAACATTCTAGTGCAGCAGCACTTTGACCTTGCCTCCACCACCATCACCAACATCCCAATGAAGGTACATCTTCTGTCCTCTAGCTCTCCCAAGGTTCAGGCCTTCACCAGCCCCATCTATAACCTTTCAYCCTTTTCACTAACTCCCACCCATTACTTCCTTCAGGGCTGTGTCCCAGCAGTCTTGAGTTAACTATTTTCCCGCCTCCTTCATGTCATGACTGATGTTAGATTAGCTATTTAAGGTATAAGGTGGGCTATTTTTGATGGCTGGACGAATGTTTGAAAAGGGCAAAGTCCCGTCTGCAAAATGACCTATCCTGACCCGCCCACTTGTTTTCTCTGCATCCACAAACCAACACATTACACATTTTCTATTGGCCCTTCCACCCAATGCACCTATCGCTTCACTCGCCTCAACCTTCTGATACCCTAACCTTGCCACACCCCCACCCCATCCTCAGCCCCAAAATGTCACAAACTTCCTTCTTCCCCATCAGCCATTGTGCACTATAATTTTACACACGGTTCTTTGTTTGTCCATCATCATGTTGAAATGACTCTTGGAACCGCTGCTGTTTTCATGCTGTATTTTCTGTTTTGCTAGCCGACATTAAATATTTGCGAGCAGGTCAGTACTCTTAAACACACACCAAGAGGGACCGCAGAACGCAAGGCTGTGTGGATTGGTTTTGTCCATCCATCGGACGCTCAACAGCCCTCACTTTTGATTGGCCACCGATTGTCTACTTGACATTCCAGCAGCCAATCAGAGTTGAGAGTGTTAGCATGTTTGGTGGATGAGAATGTACGCATTATGTGCCCTGTAGTTTGCCCCCCCCACCCCGGCCTCATGTTCTGTCTGACTCCTTGTTGGTGCCTTCTCTACCTCAGAGTTGATTGGTCGCAGTCCCTCCTTGTAGTGTCTTGTTGTGGTCCTTGTGCTGTGTTGAGTAGTACGTATTGATATCAGACCACCCTCTGTCCCTCTTTTCCTTTCCCTCTCTCTTTCCTCTCTCTCTTTCTCTCATTTGAATAGTAAGTCATTTAGTCCCTAGCCATGATAGGCAGGTAGACGCCTATCTCCTAACTTTTGCCCCAAATGTTTTTGTCCTCCATGTAGTCCCATGTTATTTATCTGGGTTAGAAAACATGTACAGCCCTTTTCATTGAAATACACGTCAGACCCTTAAACTTTAGACTGCAACAACCACAGCTATCCATCTTCACATCACCGGAATTACCATATAGGAAGAACGGAAGAGAGAACAAAAGAGAGACGATGCAAAGATCAGTGGTTTATGCATTTGCTGGTACTTCTCGAACCCTTGTTAACATGAAGCAGCAGTATTTGTTTGTCTTGACAGCAGTGGATAGGCACTCACTACTGCAAGTCGCTCTGGATAAGAGTGTCTGCCAAATGACTACAATGTCAATGAAAAGGATACCTTGCTGACGTCTCTTTTTTTGGTCTCCTCCGTCTCCTGTGGGTGTGAAGGAGGAGCAGCACGCCAACACGTCGGCCAATTACGACGTAGAGCTCCTGCATCACAGGGACGCCCATCTTGAGTTCTTCAAAAGTGGTGAGGTTTTAAGAAATAATAATAAAATATTCTGTATTGTTTTGGCCACTAAATTATTGTGGCTTTTAGTGGCTTGGCCATAAAACCACTACAGTAAACATTCAGTTTCTCCCTTTCATCTCTCCTCTTTTTCTGTTGTTCAGGCGACCTGCACATGGCTGGTAGTACGAGTCGAGACAGTGGACTTAAGGAGACAGTTACTCTTAAGTGGTGCACTCCTCGCACCAACAGTGTAGGTAGGCACCATGAACCCTGGGAAACGTAGTTATTTGTTGTCGCGCTAACTTAATGAAAAGTCTCGGTAGAGGTGGCGTTTGAAATTATAAAGATAAAAGAAGAGATTGAAAAATGGCTGAAAATGTCCTTGATATCGACACATCAAAATCCCAAGAGCATTTTCTGTTGTAATATTCTCCTTTGGCTTATCTGGATATTTCCCATCTTTCTTGCGTGTGTGTCTGTGTGTGAACTGGTGGCTCAGAACTGCACTACTGCACTGGAGCCTATCGGATMTCGCCTACGGACGTCAACAGCCGACCCTCATCGTGTTTGACCAACTTCTTGCTGAACGGTGAGCCTGAATATTTTTGCCCTGACCCCATGCCTCTACCACCTACCCTAAATGTTAATACTACTTGCATACGGAAAATACAAACAAATGTAGTTGAAATACAGATGGTGGTTGATTGCATTGCAGGTCGCTCAGTGCTGCTGGAGCAGCCCAGGAAGTCCGGGTCAAAGGTCATCAGCCACATGCTGAGCAGCCACGGCGGGGAGATCTTCCTGCATGTGCTCAATAGCACCCGCTCCACCCTGGAGGACCCTCCCTCCATTAGCGAGGGCTGCGGGGGCCGGGTGACTGACTACCGCATCACTGTAAGCCCCTCCCACCCCTTCCTCCTCTACCCCATAGTGACTGACTACCACATTACTGTAAGCCCCTCCCACCCCTTCCTCCTCTACCCCATAGTGACTGACTACCACATCACTGTAAGGGGCAGAGGACGTTTAGCCACAACTAATTGGAGTTTGTTTACAAATCTAATGCATATAAAATGTCAACGTGAAAACACATAAACAATGAATTGGTGTAACAGCTGTGTACTGTGTTCTATGTAACAATGTATACCTGTAATATCCTATATTTACGCTGTGTCTATGTAACTACCATGTTAACACTGGTAGGTATAAAATACACTTATTCTAAAAGTGGGACCAAAAGTTTTATACCAGTCTTTTTGGTGTGTCTGCCGCAGGACTTTGGCGAGTTCATGAGGGAGAACCGTCTGACTCCTGTCCCAGAGTCCCCAGACGCTGAGGCTAGTGGCAAGCCCCCGGCGGAGAGGGCCAAAGCCCAGCTGGAGCGTTATACTCGCTATTGGCCAATGATCATCTCCCAGACCACCATCTTCAACATGCAGGCGGTGAGCAGGACAACAGCCTTTCACACACTGCACAGTTGCTCACCTCACATCACTCGTTTGATAAATTTTTTAACGGTGTGTGTAATTTTGTGTGAAATGTGTGTTCATTGTATGTGTGTGACTGTGTATGTGTTAATTGTGTGTGGTGTGTGTGATCCAGGTGGTTCCGCTGGCTAACCTCATAGTGAAGGAGAGTCTGAGTGAGGAGGACTTGCTGACCTGCCAGAAGACCGTTTACAACCTGGTGGATATGGAGAGGAAGAACGACCCTCTTCCCATCTCCACTGTGGGCTCCAGGGGAAAGGGCCCTAAAAGGTAGTCTGGCTCCGTGTGTGAGAGAGAGACTGATGTTGTGACTTAGTGTCACACCCTGAGTGTTTAGGGGTGGGAACAGCGTGTGTGTATGTACATGTGTGTTTGTACGTGGGTGGGTGGGTGTACGTGTTTGTTTTTATGTGTGTTTGTATGTTTAGGATGTGTGCGGGAGAGAGTCAAAGTGTAACTGTGTCGCTCCCTGAGTGTTTGGAGGTGGGAACCGTATATAAGTTCAGTGTGTGTGCCTGGTCTCCTGTCCTGACTGGTTAATGTCTCCTCCGGGCTTTAGGGATGAGCAGTACCGCATCATGTGGAACGAGCTGGAGACTCTGGTGAAGACCCACGTGGCGGGCAGCGAGCGACACCAGAGGGTTCTGGACTGCATCATCGCCTGCCGCAGCAAACCCCCCGAGGAAGAGGAGAGGAAGAAACGGGGGAGGAAGAGGGAGGACAAAGAGGACAAGGCAGAGAAGAACATCAACAAGGATTCAGAGGACAAGAGCTGGCAGGAGTCAGAGAGGTCAGGGTGACACAACACACATTTTGTTTGACCTAAGCCTGACCTACTGTTTTAAACAGACCTGCATCCAATCAACTCTGTGATTATGAAAAAAATCCTGTCTGAAAAAGAATTTAAAAAAAAATATATATATACAGTACCAGTCAAAAGTTTGGACACACCTACTCATTCAAGGGTTTTTATTTATTTATCCTATTTTCTACATTGTAGAAAAGTAGTGAAGACATCAACACTATGAAATAACACACATGGAATTATGTAGTAACCAAAAAAAGTGTTAAACAAATCACCCCAAGCCACCCTTTGCCTTGATGACAGCTTTGCACTCTTGGCATTCTCTCAACCAGCTTCACCAGGAGTGCTTTTACAACAGTCTTGAAGGAGTTCCCACATATGCTGAGCACTTGTTAGGTGTCCATACTTTTGACTGGTACTGTATATACCGGTTTAGTATTTTACCCTGGTATTCTCCTAGTCACTGTCATACTGTGTTGCATTCTACCCCCAAGCCATAAGACTCCTGAACAGCTAATCAAAGGGCTACCCAGAACCCTCTTTTACGCTGCTGCTACTCTCCGTTTATAATCTATGCATAGTCACTTGAACTCTACCTGCATGTACATATTACCTCAATTACCTTGACTAATCGGTGCCCCCGCACATTGACTCTGTACCTTTGTATTTTACTGCTGCTGTTTAATTATTTGTTACTTTTATTTTCTATTTTCTACTTAACACTTTTTTACTTCTTAATTGCGGATCAGTGGGACGCTAGCGTCTCATTTCGAAAACTTCCGGTGAAATTGCAGAGCTCCAAATTCAAATTAAATTACTATAAATATTAAACTTTCATGAAATCACAAGTGCAATACATCAAAATAAGCTTAACTTGTTGTTAATCCAGCCGCCGTGTCAGATTTCAAAAAGGCTTTACGGTGAAAGCAAACCATGCGATTATCTGAGGACAGCGCCCAGCACACACATGCAGAACAAATCATTTTCAACCAGGGAGTTGCGACACGAAAGTCAGAAATAGCGATATAATATATGCCTTACCTTTGAAGATCTTCTTCTGTTGGCACTCAAAGTCCCAGTTACATTACAAATGGTCCTTTTGTTCGATAATGTCCTTCTTTATATCCATAAAAACTCAGTTTAGCTGGCACGCTTCAGTCAATAATCCACTCGGTTTCCCTCCTTCAAAATGCATACAAAATTAATCCCAAACGTTACCAATAAACTTATCCAAACAAGTCAATCAACGTTTATAATCAAACCTTAGGTACCCTAATACGCAAATAAACGATACAATTTAAGACGGAGAATCGTTATTGTCTTTACCGGAGAAAAATACCAAAGAACGCGCTCTCATTCACGTGCTTGGAAACACTACAGCCAAAATGGGAGCCACCTAGAAAAACTACAATTTCTGGCTGATTTTTCCAAAAACCAGCCTGAAACTCTTTCTAAAGACTGACATCTAGTGGAAGCCCTAGGAACTGCAATTAGGCACGATTTCGCCCTATTATAAAAGTGCCAGCCATTGAAATCAGTGGTAGGATGACATTTATTTTTGGGGGGATGGTTTGTCCTCGGGGTTTCACCTGTCATTTCAGTTCTGTTATACTCAGACATTATTTTAACAGTTTTAGAAACTTTAGAGTGTTTTCTATCCAAATCTACCAATTATATGCATATCCTAGCTTCTGGGCCTGAGTAGCAGGCAGTTTACTTTGGGCACGCTTTTCATCCGGATGTCAAAATACCGCCCCCTATCCCAAAGAAGTTAAAGCATTGTTGGTTAAGGGCTTGTAAGTAAGCATTTCACTGTAAGGTCTACTACACCTGTTGTATTCGGGGCATGTGACAAATAACATTTGATTTGATTCCTCCACCAGGCTGAAGGGGGCACTAGAGCGTGGAAAGGAGGAGCAGGGGGAGTCGGAGRTCATAAAGGATTCTCCTGACTCGCCAGAGCCTCTCAACAAGAAGCCCCGTCTGGAAGAGATCCAACTACCTGAAAAAGCCAAAGGTGCATACCCCCCCCCCCCACCTTCTGGTTGGCCTTGACCTTTATTTGTCCTCAGATCCATGGTGTGAACTGGTATATTTTGTTGAATGCCAAGTTCATGTTGTCATTGCAATGAGTAGTATTCTATTATTATTCGTTTTTTTGTCTCATCACTGCATTAATTACCTTTTTATATTCAGAGACAATACATTGAATAGGTGTTCCATTACATGTATTTTTCCTTTTCATAGATTTTTCTGCCTCTGTGTGTGTTTTCGGCCTTGTGGTTACAATGTAGGTCCGGTGTCCCTGCTCACCATGTGGACTAACAGAATCACTGTGGCCAACTCCAGGAAACACCAGGAGTTTGCCGGAAGGATCAGCTCTGTGAACAACAAGGCAGAGTTATACCAGCACCTTAAAGATGAGAATGGGTGTGTAATAATGTACTGTATATAACCATTCCCCACATCACAGTGTATTATAACCCCTAGTTCTAATTAAGCAATAAGGCCCGAGGAGGTGTGGTATATGGCCAATATACTGCGGCTAGTGGCTGTTCTTTTGCACAATGCAACGCGGAGTGCCTGGATACAGCCCTTTAGTCTTGGTATATTGGCCATATAGCACAAACCCCAGAGGTGCCTTATTGCTATTATAAACTGGTTACCAAAGTAATTAGAGTGGTAAAAATACATGTTTTGTTATAACCGTGGTATACAGTCTGATGTACCACGTCTGTCAGCCAGTCAGTATTCAGGTCTCGAACCACCCAGTTTATAATGTTTGATAGAGATGTTGTAGTTTGTTTTCTTGACTGAAATCTGATTGTCCAGTGCCTGTTATGGAGTAGACGGTCTTATGATAAATAATCAGTTTACTTTTTTCCTATTGTTAACAGAATGGACCTCCACGAGAATGGGAAAGCCACCAGATGATGTGACCTGTCTCTATACAGGATGCACCCACTCCACCGAACACCTTACCACAGCAGGAATATGAGCTTGGACCAGACATCATGTCAATCTGAGGTGTATGGACTGTCTTCCCCTACTCTGTCCATACCAGGCATAGATTAAATGGGTAGCAGTCAGACTTTGTAATTTTTAGAGTGATTTTTGTTTGTTTTTCTACCCACGTTTGTATGGATAGGCTCACATATTGTGTGAAGCAATAAAGTTTGGTCAACAGGCAGTATTCTTTTTTGTGCCGTTCTATTTTTCTCATGGTTAGGTTAATGGTACGGTGACCGCGAATGGTTGGCATCAAGTCTCATATATAACAAAATGCAGTTTTGTCAGTTTGGAAGGTTTTTGTCTGAAATATAGTAAAATCCAGCAATGATGTATATTGTATCTTAATTCTACTTTAGGATTCCTCAATGAAATGAAAAACGACAATTTTCATGCTTTATGTTGTACGTTTTGGTACATAGAAGTGCAAATGTGTGTAGATTATCACAGCAATACAACGTTCCAGTATAAAAGGTACATTTATAATTGCCCTCCTAAGATCCATTAATACTTTGTCTTCCAAAACGGTTGTGCAACACATTTGTCTCAACAACCCTCGTAGTAGCATGACTAGTGTGTGTATGAACATGTCACAACCTCATTTCCAAGAATGGATTCATTTGTTTGTATGCTTTTCTTCTTGGGATTTGTGTTCCCATGGTCTTTTATGTGGGTATTGTGGTGGGAACTGGTATTGTGGAGGTGGGTGAAAAGACACTGCTCTTTGATAAGGCTGTCTGCCCTGGAGATATGTGGGAGTGAGATGCTCTCCACTGGCTGGTGAAGCGTTACGCCACAACCTCGGGGGAAGTGGGGGTACTTTTGGTCGGAACAGCAGGGGCATCCTTGGCCTTATTGTCCTCAGATCCATGATGTGACCTGGGACAACCCCCTCTGAGGGCCAAATCGCAAGAGTCCTTACCCTCACACGGCTTCTATAGAAAACTGTAAATGTAAGGGTGACTGCCAGAAAGAGGCAGCAGACCACTAGCAAAGCTGTCAACACACTGGCCATCCAATGATAGGGGTCTGTCTGTCGCACTGATGCACCAGTGGGATCCGAGGCTGAGACGGTGTTGACAGAAGTGGGATATGGAGTACTGGGGGAAAGAGTGGGACTAGAGGCTATAGTTGTGGCAGTAGTTGGGGCTGGAGAAACAGTCACGTCTGAAGCTCACAGGGCCTACCTTGCTGATGGGGAACTCTGGGAAAATCGCCTGGCTGAACGCAGGGCTACTCTGTCTGGCCTCTGAACTAATTTCCTCCCACATACGCCAGACCCGACCCACAGGGCACTGTCCCTCGACACCATCACCCCCCCACCTGGCATAGGGTGAAGTTGTATCAAGACACAATAGTGGATCCAGGTGCCAGGGACAGCACGGCAAGGTGGTGGCTGCCAGAGTCATTGAAGAAGCGGGACAGCTTGTCTAGGAGAAGCTCCACCCTGTGGCGCTGGCTGAGGATGGAGTGAAGACTCCGGTGAGCCGTGAGGCTAAAGCTGTGGCAGGGCTCCGCATGGCTGCGGTGGAGGTCCAAGGTGAGGGGGAGCCAGGCCCTGATTGTCCCGAGCAGCCAGCAGCAGCTGCAGAGGGGCAAACTGCAGGTCCACTTCCAGAGGAACACCGTGCAGCTCAAGTCCATCCCAGACCACCCAGGACCCCAGAGTCACAGGAGGGCCATCTTTGAACGTCAGCTCCAGGGAGAGGGACTCTGCTTCTCCATCCTCTGGATCCAGAAAGGTCCTTGATGGTATTGTGTAGTGGAAAGGGAAGCCGACTGTGGCTTCCAGAAGTGGGATGGACTGCAACACTTTGGGAGGGAGATTGGAGGGCCCTGGAATAACATCAGTACGTATTTAGAAAGACCATTACATCATGCCAAAGTTCATACAGAGAGGAAGTTATGCATGAGAAATGTGATGTGAAAGTTAGTAGTAAACTAACCTGAGGAGGCAGCTGAAGGAGACATGGGCTGGGAAGATGCTCTAAGTACTCCAGTTGGAGCAAGGCCCAAAGAAACCTTGCGTCTCAACTGGACCTGATGAGAAGCTTGAAGTTGCGTCATACTCTCCAGCCTGGTGCTGAGAATGGTTTGATTCTCTGGACATACTAACAGTTGATACCGTCTCCGTTTTGGTGGCTGTGTGAAATGTAGGCCTCTTCAGTGATTGTGTGAAACATTCTGGGGTGAGTAGGGATGGTTTGAGAGGCATGGACAACAAATCGTCTCTCGTGCCAGATGGTGGTGATTGCAAAACACCCTCACAAGCAACAGGATGTTAGAGGGTAACTTGAGGCCTGTGTTAGTTCTAGGTTTGGGGTCCCAGTGTGTGTCTCCAGGATGGCTGTGGGGCATGACATCATCAAACTAGTAGAAGGCTCCAGAGCAGGTATGTGTGAAAGCTCCAGTCTGACTGACTCTGGCACCTGCGTTGGTGGTGGGAGAACTGCATTTGGAGTGGCTGTATGACGCAGAGGTTGCAGGCCCCTCCTGATCCTAGAAAGCAACCCCTTGCAGAGAACCCTCCACCCTAGTATGGGGACTCCCAACATGATGGTCAGCAGACCTGAGGCAGTGCTATGCTCCAAAATCAGGACTAAGTCTGATAACTGCTCCCCCACAACCGACTGGTCACAAGAGCTCGGCAGCCTGCCCTCTTCCCACGGTCCCTTTCCCCGAGTAGCGCGGGCAGTCAGGGGATCCTGCTTACACACCCTGGTTTTCTCTCTTTGCAGTGCAGTGGGGCCCCTGAGCGAGAGGAGGTGTACGGAGCCAGGAGCCATTCGCAGATAGTCAGCCATTCTGCTGGTCAGCTGTACACGTTGGTCTGCGTCCAAGCTGCCAGGGTCCACCTGAAGCATTAGATCAGCCCAGATGACAGTCTCCCCCACAGGGCAGATGAGACTGGCCCTGTCAAACACACCACCAACCAGGATTAGTGTCAAAATAATTATTCAATTCAGTCAGTTTATGAAGTAAATTTAAATACCTAAATTGAACAGATCAAATTTATTTAAAGCTGGAATCCTTAAATGCAACATCCATAAAAAAAATTAAAAAAATGTATAAATTAATTATATATACCTATTGAATCTTGAAGAATATAACTTATAAATACCTTATGAGCTTAGTTCAACTGTCGTACCCCATCAGAACCCAAAAATGTTTTACTCAAATGTTTGTAAACAATATAAATGTAAACAAAGTCTGTATAGCCTTAAAATATGGTTTAAACTCTCATTTTGATATAATGGATGGTCACTCCTTGCATCTATAGCTCTATGAATTTGAGAGTGGTTACATTTCTCCAGGCCCATCTCTCAGCTTTTTACCGAAAACAGTTCAATTTAATCAATCGATACATGCAATGCACATGATGAATATAAAATGATCAATGTCCTCTTTATGTGTGTAGAGAATATGCTCCCCTCTCCCGCTGTTCCATTAAGGACATGTGGATGAAAGTAGGTAATGGATACACAGTAGCCTGCGACGGACACTTTAAGGGGGTACTGCCAAGCCAAATAGCTTGCCAGTCTTCTCAGTGAACTCCAACCACCTTGGCATTGCATCATCATTGGCCAAAGAGACCTGAAGGAGTGGATGAACTTTCATTCAGTAACCCTTTTCCTCCATGAGTTACTTAATTATTCTGCCAGGCCTATATGGCCATATTCCATTGTAGTTGTGTAGTCCATAACTCCCCAGCCAAATGAGTAAACAGTGTTCCCCACTTATGTGTTTGAAATAAGCATTTGCTACCAAGCTATTGAAATATCAGCCTCTAGTTGACATTATTAATGGCCTTGGATTTACATGGCAACTTTCAGTACAGTCAGCTCACCTGATAGTGCTGTAAAGTTCTCTGTATGGCTGGCAGGGGGAGTGGAAAGTAGAAAGCTGTCCCAGCTTGGACTGTGCGGTTTGGGAGGCCCTGCTGCCGTCCCACTGGAGGACAAGAGTGCGGTTTCACCAAGCCATGGGACTTCGACACACATCCCAGCAGCATCAAGAGACAGAGGAGAGGGGAGAAAAGTTCAAAAAGCATGGACTCTACTTCCTCTGTACCTTCGTATCCAATAAGGAACGACACCCGTTGCACCAGGTATCTGTTTTGGAGGGTGAATACACCGTATCATGTCTCTTGGTCACCCCTCTCCCATTTCCCCCAGTCATCCAAACCGACAAATAAACACTTATTCCAATTGAAGTTGTGCGAGGATCCTCAGGCTTATGAATACATCTGGTTCAGAAGAAAACAGTAATCAAGGTCCAGGAGAGCAGTGGAATGTTCCTAGCAGGAAGCACCAGTTGAACATGATCCTTCAAGCCGTCCTCCGCGTTGGTGTCATACCATGTCATTATGTGTCCAATTACTAGGCTGCCTGGTTACTAGGAAACCAGAAATGCTACCAGGCAGGGACCCTCCAAAGGCTTTTATGACACATTCAAGGCTGGCTGAACACATTGCTTTCTATAGTTTTATATGTTCAGGGTTCCACTTTACTATCATATAGAAAATAATATAAAAATTGCATTACATTATAACTGTAACTCAAGTTATGTAGTCTACATATATGAAATGCACCTGTCAGCTCATTTATGTAGACAAAACCCTGTAGCAACATGCACAAGATACAGCCACATCAAAAAGCAGCCCCATCCACCGCTGTTCTTCAGCCATGTCGTATTTCATCCCCCTATTACAGTTGTGATGGATACAGTGGGGGATGTTGACAAACCCAGGGGGTGACATCAACGAGAGACTTTCGAGAAAAAAAACTATCACTGGGTTTCTCAATGCCGCTAGGCTTTAGTTGCSCTGTCYMTTATTCAGCTCTCCACTGTSMWRKMMTSYRSKYMCKSWWSMGKRMSYRSAKKMYWKSACAGTGGAGAGCTGAATAAKRGACAGSGCAACTAAAGCCTAGCGGCATTGAGAAACCCAGTGATAGTTTTTTTTCTCGAAAGTCTCTCGTTGATGTCACCCCCTGGGTTTGTCAACATCCCCCACTGGTCAGTTGTTGCTCAAAGTCTCTCAACATTTCCCTTTTGCCTTTTTCTTTACTTATGGAGTTGAGTAACAGAGTGTTACTTAGCTTAGATTTTAATTGACCCAGTTTCCCTGCAGTGAAAGAATGCTTGGCTTGAGTTGCAAGCTGACCCTTGACAAAGTGACCACCTGGTCCCGCTGGGTTTGGGTTTATGCTGTGGGGTCACACCTGAACTAACTTGTATTGGGGGCCACCATGTCTCAGCAGGGTGTCTGTTCAGATAGCTACCTGGATATGGGCCAGGCAGTTTAATGATTAACATGAGGAAATTGGCGCACTGGAATCCCAGACCATAATGATTCCTTATAAAGGGATGTAACTGACGATGACAGAATACAGCTCAGTGTAGTAGTGCAATGCTAAAATAAATCATAAATTCCACTAATATATTTTTCACAGTGTGGTCAACACATAGTTTTACTACAACTGTTTTTGCATTTTAGTCCACATGAGTGTACTGTAATGATCAATTATTAACTTGTTATATTGACTACACTAATAAACTCTTAGGACTAGAGGGAGGAGTTAGAAGATATTCTCAAAGTACATTTAGGTTTTTCCTCAGAGGATCAAGGAAATTGCACATCGAGGTAAGTTTAAACAGTTCTTAGCATCTTATATTTGTTTTGTCATATTAATCGTACTTGGGAGTACACTTTGGTATGTCTCAATGCTGAAACATCAATCAAATAAGTATCTACTGAACTTGAAGAGAAATACTACAAAGTATATAAAACCAATTAAATATGTGATACAGTATCTATTGAATATTGGAACATTAAAATAGGACTAAATGTATTTTAAAATGTTATACTGTACTTGCATAATTGACTGACATTTAGAAATATAATAACATTTGAAGGGTGTACTGTACTGTCTGGTCTGTTTTATGAAAATATTGCGAAGACATATTACAGAATTGTACAAGATCTGTTTATTTACATAACAAAATGATTGTCTCAGTTTCCATATATGAAACCACAATGAATTTGAATGCAGAATGATATAACAACTTTTGTGTGTAGTAATTATAGTGTAATGCTACATTTATGACAAGTCAGAAACTCGGGAACCTCTGAGTTAAAATTAACGTAAGTTGTTTGCGTAGAGCTTCCTATTGGTTGATTTTGATACTTTCCAAGTGGGAAACTTGGGTATCATCTTTCTACAAATAGGTTTCCAAGTTTGACATTTCCGAGTTTCCTAGTTCTGACTCAATCAGCCTGACTAACCGATGTCTGTATGTAGCCTCGCTACTTTTATAGCCTCGTTACTGTATATAGCCTGTCTTTTTACTGTTGTTTTATTTCTTTACTTACCTATTGCTCACCTAATACCTTTTTTTGCACTATTGGTTAAAGCCTGTAAGTAAGCATTTCACTGTAAGGTCTACTACACCTGTTGTATTCGGCGCACGTGACAAATAAACTTGGATTTTATTTGACATGCAGCATAACTATTTTGTAATTATACAGTAAATACATTACCATTTTCTTATGTACAAAACCATCCACCTTTAGTATGTGGTTCCAGTGTAATGCCTTTGTAAAGAGATTTTTTGGGGTATGGGATGCGTGTGTGTGAGTGAGTTCAGCATGTTAATGAAACCGACTGACTGACTGAATGCATATCTGCTCTCTCTTTACTGGTTGCCTTGGTGACTTCTTGGGCTAAGGTGAAGATGAAGATCTATGGCAACATCTCTGACCACAAATCTCTCCTAACTTTACCCTTATTTGGGTTTCACGTTCATTTCTCCCATATATTCCATGTGGTGAAGACTCCTGTGGAGTGGACTCCTTTCTGTTGTTCTAAATGCTGGTGTTATGCAAATTAGGTTGGAGTTCACACTAACAGTACATTTATACTGGGCATTACTTTGAGAAATCAAACAACCAGGAATAAGTTATTTCCAATTTTTCCTGTTATTTTACCAGGTAATTTGACTGAGAACACATTCTCATTTACAGCAACAACCTGGGGAATAGTTACAGAGAGGAGGGGGGATGAATGAGCCAATTGTAAACTTGGGATTATTAGGTGACCGTGATGGTTTGAGGGCCAGATTGGGAATTTAGCCAGGACACCAGGGTTAACACCCCTACGATAAGTGCCATGGGATCTTTAATGACCTCAGAGAGTCAGGACACCCATTTAACATCCCATCCGAAAGACTGCACCCTACACAGGGAAGTGTCCCCAATCATTGCCCTGGGGCATTGGGATATTTTTTAGACCAGAGGAAAGAGTGCCTCCTACTGGCCCCCCAACACCACTTCCAGCAGCATCTGCTCTCCCATCCAGGGACTGACCAGGACCAAACCTGCTTAGCTTCAGAAGCAAGCCAGCAGTGGTATGCAGGGTGGTATGCTGCTGGCCGCAATGGGAGGAAAAGACACAAGGAGACATTGTCAGAGGTTGTCCACTATATGCGACAAATTGCAGAAGTCATTATTTTTCAAAGGAAGGAAACACCTTCTGTTAACCCTCTTATTATGTTGCGGATCAACTTGACCCCTAAAATACTAGTTAACCTCTCTTTTTCTCCATGAAATTAAATACCTTGTCCTCGTTTAGCGTCATGAACCTAACTCAAAATGTGGACACACTGATGTGTTGTAGAATGTCTAGATTTTGTGTACAAACATGATGTTGTTTGTTATTTTGACCCAGAGGCTTTCATGTGTATAGATATTTGCACAGGTCCAAAATAAACAAATGTGTGATGTATTTTGTTTTGACTGGTTGTGGTTGCACTTTTATAATTATGTTTGGGTGAAAAGGAGCATTCCCAAGCTTCTCAGCGTGAGAGCAGCCGATCTCTGACAGACACCCCAAAATGAGCTCCAACAGAAAATGCTTGTTTGTGAGAAAGAAAATATGTTTAATGTTAGTAAAACGTTTACTGGAGACAGGAGATCAAGTAGAGACATAGGACGAGGTGGATTATTATATAATAAGGCGGTTTATTCATATGCAAAGATATCTTAGTAAATCGTGCAGCACGGCTCCTTCTGTCTGACTCGTATGGAATCGTCGGAGAAGAGACCTCTAGAACAGTTCATACAGATTATATAGGCAACAAGCAAAGTAGGTTGATCTGGTAGTCTGGCCTTCCGATTGGTCGATCTGGGTCGTGGGTAGTCCTGTTCGGCCTGATGTCGACATTCCATTGGCTTTTCACACAGTTCTTTGTCCTAGTCACATCCAAAGGCATCCTGCATGTGCGTTTGTTTTCACAGGCCCTATTCATGGGGGAGGGTTGAGTGTGTGGGTCTGTTTTTTAAATTTTTTTATTTCACCTTTATTTAACCAGGTAGGCTAGTTGAGAACAAGTTCTCATTTGCAACTGCGACCTGGCCAAGATAAAGCATAGCAGTGTGAACAGACAACACAGAGTTACACATGGAGTAAACAATAAACAAGTCAATAACATGGTAGAAAAAAAAGAGAATCTATATACAATGTGTGCAAAAGGCATGAGGTAGGCAATAAATCGAATAATTACAATTTAGCAGATTAACACTGGAGTGATAAATCATCAGATGATCATGTGCAAGAAGAGATACTGGTGTGCAAAAGAGCAGAAAAGTAAATAATAAAAGCAGTAAGGGGAGTGAGTTAGGTAAATTGGGTGGGTAGTTTACAGATGGACTATGTACAGCTGCAGCGATCGTTTTAGCTGCTCGATAGCAGATTTTTAAAGTTGTTGAGGGAGATAAAAGTCTCCAACTTCAGAGATTTTTGCAATTCGTTCCAGTCGCAGGCAGCAGAGAACTGGAGGAAAGCGTCCAAATGAGGTTTTGGCTTGTAGGGATGATCAGTGAGAATACACTGCTGGAGCGCGTGCTGCGGGTGGGTGTAAGATCGTGACCAGTGAACTGAGATAAGGCGGCACTTTACCTAGCATAGCCTGTAGATGACCTGGAGCCAGTGGGTCTGACGACGAACATGTAGCGAGGCCAGCCGACTAGGGCATACAGGTCGCAGTGGTGGTCGTATAAGGTGCTTTAGTAACAAAACGAATGGCACTGTGATAAATGCATCCAGTTTGCTGAGTAGAGTATTGGAGAGCTATTTTGTAGATGACATGCCGAAGTCGAGGATCGGTAGGATAGTCAGTTTTACTAGGGTAAGTTTGGCGGCGTGAGTGAGGAGGCTTTGTTGCGGAATAGAAAGCCGATTCTTGATTTGATTTGGATTGGAGATGTTTGATATGAGTCTGGAAGGGAGTTTGCAGTCTAGCAGACACCTAGGTTATTATAGATGTCCACATTCTAGGTCGGAAACGTCCAGGGTGTGATGCTAGTCGGGCGTGCGGGTGCAGGCAGCGAACGGTTGAAAAGCATGATTTGGTTTTACTAGCGTTAAGAGCAGTTGGAGGCCACGGAAGGAGTGTTGTATGGCATTGAGCTCGTTTGGAGTTAGATAGCACAGTGTCCAAGGAAGGGCTGGAAGTATATAGAATGGTGTCGTCTGCGTAGAGGTGATCAGGGAATCGCCCGCAGCAAGAGCAACATCATTGATGTATACAGAGAAAAGAGTCGGCCCGAGAATTGAACCCTGTGGTACCCCATAGAGACTGCCAAGAGGACCGGACACATGCCTCCGATTTGACACACTGAACTCTGTCTGCAAAAGTAGTTGGTGAACACGGCAGGCAGTCATTAGAAAAACCGAGGCTACTGAGTCTGCCGATAAGATATTGGTGATTGACAGAGTCGAAAGCTTGGCCAGGTCGATGAAGACGGCTGCACAGTAATGTCTTTTATCAGTGGCGTTATGATATGTTTAGTACCTGAGCGTGCTGAGGTGCACCGGTGACCGGCTCGGAAACGGATTGCACAGGGAGAACGGTACGGTGGGATTCGAGTGGTAGTGATCTGTTTGTTGACTTGGCGTTTCGAAGACATTAGATAGACAGGCAGGATGATATAGGTCTGTAACAGTTTGGTCCAGGGTGTCTCCCCCTTTGAAGAGGGATGACCGCGGCAGCTTTCCAATCCTTGGGGATTTCAGATGATACGAAGAGAGGTTGAACAGGCTGGAATAGGGGGTGCGACAATGGCCGCGGACAGTTCAGAAATAGGGGGTCCAATGTCAAGCCCAGCTGATTTGTATGGGTCAGGTTTTCCAGCTCTTTCAGAACATCTGCTATTGGATTTGGGTAAAGGAGAAGCTGGGGAGGCTTGGGGAGGTAGCAGCGGGGGGGCGGGCTGTTGGCCAAAGGTTGGAGTCGCCAGAGGAAGGCATGGCCAGCATTGAGAAATGCTTTGTGAAGTCTTCGATTTCACACAGATTTATCGGTGGTGACCGTGTTACCTAGCTCAGTGCAGTGGGCAGCTGGGAGAGTGCTCTTGCTCCATGGACTTTACAGTATCCCAGAACTTTTGGAGTTAGAGCTACAGGATGCAATTTCTGCTTGAAAAAGCTGGCTTTGCTTTCCTGACTGACTGTCGGTATTGGTTCCTGACTTCCTGAACAGTTGCATATGCGGGGGCTCTCGATGCTATTGCAGTTCGCCACAGGATGTTTTTGTGCTGGTCGAGGGCAGTCAGGTCTGGAGTGAACCAGACCTGTGGTTACTTAATAGGGTACAAAGTGTGGGGGTATATTGGGGAATGGGTACATGTTGTACCAAGTATAGCTTATGTTGAGAAGTGGTTTTAAAACAAGTTACCAGTATCTTATACAATTTCTTACATTAACAAATAGTACTTAAATATAGAGTTCTTTAAATTCTTGCATTTCTTCTTTCTGAAAGGTCTGACAAGACAAAATAAAGTTTTGGTTGTTTTTACGTGATTCTTTGACTGTCTTGAGTGTGTTTAAACTATACGGGTCAATCTGACTCATACCACAATGGCCGTACATTGTTTTCAGCAAAGCACTAGGGTTAAATGAGTGATGCAAACCAATTCTGGTGAACAGAAAGAGGCAAAAAGTTAGGCTGAACTTTATGAAAATCACAGAAGAAAACCACTGTGCGATTAACCAATCGGGAGAGGGAAGGTCTCGCTAGCTTGAACACCGGGCTAGATTGGCTATTGATAAATTCACGACCTGTGTGAATGTTGTTTGATACCACAAGCTACATTTCTTTGGAAATAGCAAACTAAAGTGATCCGTCACTTACCGGGCATGTCCACTAGCAAGAGATGCCTCCGACAAAGTTACGGAGCCCATTCATTTTCAGTGTAAGGAAGTAAGTTAGCAAGGCAAGAGAAGCTCGCTGAACAGACCCTGAACAGGGCAGGACTTAAGTTGGGGAAAGCTTGATATATGTAAATTATTGCCAATATTGCACAACCAATTAAAGCTTAAAATAGCTTCCAGCCCCTACTGGATTGGCAGTACCTATCATGTTGTTGGCTTGCTAGCACCCACATGGCAAGCTTCTCAGGGCGAAGCTCGCGTGGCTAGGTGAAGCATTGCTTGCTGGTGGATATTGGCCATTTATAGTAGACAGCCTCTGAGCGATTTAACAGTTTGCATCAAGAGGCAACCAAAGTTTTGCTAAACATTATGCAAATTATAATTAGATGTACATAAAAAGTAAGAATTAGTTGAACTTTTGATGGACAAAATGGACAAAACTACACTGCTCAAAAAAATAAAGGGAACACTTAAACAACACAATTTAACTCCAAGTCAATCACACTTCTGTGAAATCAAACTGTCCACTTAGGAAGCAACACTGATTGACAGTAAATTTCACATGCTGTTGTGCAAATGGAATAGACAAAAGGTGGAAATTATAGGCAATTAGCAAGACACCCCCAATAAAGGAGTGATTCTGCAGGTGGTGACCACAGACCACTTCTCAGTTCCTATGCTTCCTGGCTGATGTTTTGGTCACTTTTGAATGCCGGTCCTCCACCTATGGACATGAGACGGATTCTAACAACCCACACAAGTGGCTCAAGTATGCAGCTCATCCAGGATGGCACATCAATGCGAGCTTGCCAAGAAGTTTGCTGTGTCTGTCAGCGTAGTGTCCAGAGCATGGAGGCGCTACCAGGAGACAGCCAATACATCAGAGACGTGGAGGAGGCCGTAGGAGGGCAACAACCCAGCAGCAGGACCGCTACCTCGCCTTTGAGCAGGAGGAGCACTCCAAGCCTGCAAAATGACCTCCAGCAGGCCACAAATGTGCATGTGCAGCATATGGTCTCACAAGGCTCTGAGGATCTCATCTCGGTACCTGATGGCAGTCAGGCTATCTCTGTCGAGCACATGAGCTGTGCGGCCCACAAAGAAATGCACCCCACACCATGACACCACCGCCAACCGGTCATGCTGAATTGCAGCAGCAGAACGTTCTCACGGCGTCTCCAGACTCTGTCACGTCTGTCACATGGCTCAGTGCTCAGTGTGAACCTGCTTTCATCTGTGAAGAGCACAGGGCCAGTGGCGAATTTGCCAACTTGGTGTTCTCTGCAAATCCAACGTCCTGCATGACAGGATCGTTACATCCGAACATCACACCTGCGGACAGGTACAGGATGGCAACAACAACTCCCGACTACACCAGGAACGCACAATCCCTCCATCAGTGCTCAGACTGTCCGCAATAGACTGAGAGAGGCTGGACTGAGGGCTTGTAGCCCTGTTGTAAGGCAGGTCTTCACCAGACATCACCGGCAACAACGTCGCCTATTGGCACAAACCCACCGTCGCTGGACCAGACAGGACTGGCAAAAAGTGCTCTTCACTGACGAGTCGCGGTTTTGTCTCACCAGGGGTGATGGTCGGATTCACGTTTATCGTCGAAGGTATGAGCGTTACACCAAGGCCTGTTCTCGGGAAAGGGATCGATTTGGAGGTGGAGGGTCCGTCATGGTCTGGACTGAGCTTGTTGTCATTGCAGGCAATCTCAGCGCTGTGCATTACAGGGAAGACATCCTCCTTCCTCATGTGGTACCCTTCCTGCAGGTCCATCCTGACATGACCCTCCAGCATGACAATGCCACCAGCCATACTGCTCGTTCTGTGCGTGATTCCCTGCAAGACAAGAATGTCAGTGTTCTGCCATGGCCAGCGAAGAGCCCGGATCTCAATCCCATTGAGCATGTCTGGGACCTGTTGGATTGGAGGGTGAGGGCTAGGGCCATTCCTCCCAGAAATGTCCAGGAACTTGCAGGTGCCTTGGTGGAAGAGTGGGGTAACATCTCACAGCAAGAACTGGCAAATCTGGTGCAATCCATGAGGAGGAGATGCACCGCAGTACTTATTGCAGCTGGTAGCCACACCAGATACCCGATTGTTACTTCTGATTTTGACCCCCCCTTTGTTCAGGAACACATTATTAAATTTCTGTTAGTCACATGTCTGTGGAACTTGTTCAGTTTATGTCTCAGTTGTTGAATCTTGTTATGTTCACACAAATACTTACGCATGTTAAGTTCGCTAAAAAATAAATACAGTTGACAGTGAGAGGACGTTTCCTTTTTTGCGTTTACGTTTTCGTCCATCTCTGTGTGACATTGGCCTAAGTCTCGATGGTCTGTCGTCAATATTCATGTATCTTATAGAAATTCCCTCTCCTCCCTGAAGATGGCGCTTAACTGGCCCGGCCTGCTGTCGATCGGGGTGTTCTACCTTATCGTCCTCGCGACAGGCGTCTGGGCGTCCAGGAAGTCCAAACACGAGGAGAGGAAGTGCACTGGAAACCTTAGTGAGGTTGCCATGGTTGGAGGGCGGAACCTCAACATCTGGGTCAGCATCTTCACTACCACAGGTGTGCAGTCAACCTAACTAACGTGTAACATAAGATCACCCAGATTTGAAAGTCATTGAGTCTCTTTCAAAGTACTTTAGTGTTTTTCAATGCTTAGTGGTTGTTCTGTGTTACCACCCACTCTCTACAGCTACATGGGTGGGAGGAGGTTTCATCTTAGGCAATGCTGAGGTGGTCTACGACCCTAAAAGGGGCCTGGCTTGGGCCATCGGACCAATAGGCTTCACCCTTAGCCTGGTTGTAGGTATGTATGGTTATGTTATCATAATAATTGGGCTGTGGAGGCTGCTGAGTGGAGGACGGCTCATAATAATGACTGGAATGGAGCGAATGGAATGGCATCAAACACATGGCAACCATGCGGTGTAAGGTAAGTAATTCACAGTAAATGGATTTGTGACTGCAGGTGCGTTGTTCTTTGTGAAACCGGTCCGAGAGAAGAATTACGTCACAATAATGGATCCGTTCCAGGAGAAGTATGGAAACACGTTAACTGCTATTCTCTTTGTCCCATCACTCCTTGCTGACATCTTCTGGATAGCCTGTGTGCTCGCTGCATTGGGTAAGTCAGTTGTTCTGTCAGCAAAATAGCCTTCACAGCACCTTTTAGCACGTGCCATGACTAGAGCCACGTTTACCTGGTTATGTCACGTGGAAAAACTGTCTCTAGCTTAGATTTCTCTGAATGATTCTTTGATGTAATTTATTGAAGAATAAGCATTTGTTTTCCACCACCACATTATCTGGAAGCATGAGAATGAGTCTAAACTCTTACATTATTAGTTGGTGATGTTGGCCAACTTCCTGATGCATGAATGAGTGCCTGAACCTGCATGGCATGTCTGTAAGTTATACATTGGGTGAATGGTTGAGGCCTTCTAGCGACATCATGACACTAGATCTCAGGGATGTTGTTGGCTATAGGCTACACACAGAAGCTTGCAAGCTACTACGCTAGCTAGAATGTGTGAACAATCTGTACAATGCTTTGCTCTAGGGGGAACGGTGAGTGTGATCATGGATATCCCATCACCCTTGGCTGTGGCCCTGTCTGCTGCCGTGGCAATTCTCTACACATTGCTGGGAGGGCTGTACTCGGTGGCCTACACTGATGTCATCCAGCTCATCTTCATGTTCCTCAGCCTGGTGATAAAACTTTGTCCTGCACTCTTAGAAAAAATGGTTTCAAAAGGGTTCTTTGTCTGTCCCCATAGGAGAACCCTTCATTTAACCCAAAAGGGTTCTACCTGGAACCAAAAAGTGTTCTTCAAAGGTTTCTCCTATGGGGACAGCCCGAAGAACCCTTATTGGTTCTAGGGTCAACGTGTTATAGTGAGTGAGGCACGTGTGGTCTACTGTATATATACACGCTAAGATTCACTTTATTTACGTGTCAGAGTTTCTGTATGGGAATTGCTTCAACTTTTTTTTTCTCTTCCCTTTCAATGGTTTTGTGGTTTATTTTTTTTTCCTTTCAGTGATTTTGTGGTTTTGTTTTTTTCCTTCCAGTGGTTCTGTGTGCCCTTCATACTGATGAGCCCCGCCTCAACAGACATTACAGTCACAGCGGTGACAAAACTGTATCAGGAGCCATGGACCGGCAGGCTGAAGTTGGCAGATGCAGGGCGCTGGCTGGATGACCTGCTACTGGTGGTAATGTCAACTTAAAGTCACATTTCACTCCAATTTCACAGTTTGTCAGAGGTGTTCAGACCTCAAACATGGTCTAATATCTAGTTGATTCCACATCACAGACCATCTGTTGTATAGATCTATATCTAAATGTCTCAATCCCAAACAAAGACCCTATTATTTTCATTGTATTGTGTTACCTTTCTATTTTCTGTGCTGGTTGTTTTCTCATTTAGGTCCTGTCACTTTTTTGATTTCAACATTTTTACGGTCCATTTCAATGTCTCGCTCTCTCAGACTCTAGGTGGAATCTGTTACCAGTCCTTCTACCAGAGAGTCCTGGCCACAGCCACTGTGGCTCAGGCTCAGTTCACCTGCTATGCTGCCTCTGTCTTCTGCTTCATCCTCGCCATACCACCTCTTCTCATTGGTGCTGTGGCAGCATCCACAGGTACAGCAGTGTGTTCATCAAAATGGAGGAGTAGGCTTCATGGGAGGAGCCGACTCTGTCCCAATAATGTCAATCACTGGGAGTTCTGTAAATCTCATATGCTTGCTTTTTTCTCTCTCCCTCACTTAGATTGGAACCAGACCAGTTTTGGTCTACCTACTCCCTACGAGCAGGGCAAGGCGGGTATGATTCTGCCCATCTCCCTGCACCACCTGTGTCCACATTACGTCTCTCTTGCTGGAATCGGCGCCATTGCTGCTGCCGTGATGTCATCGATTGACTCTGCCCTGCTGTCTTCTGCGTCCCTTTTTGCCCGAAACATCTACAAAAACATTTTCAGCAAAAGGGTGAGAAAGTTTGAGAATCTACTTACAAACATCTTTGTTTATTCTATGTAACTATTTATTTGTAAATGTTTCCCACAAATTTACTGAATAGGGCACTGCGATTGATTTTTGTTCTTCATTTTAGGCCTCTGAGAAACAGATTCTACTGGTTGTAAAGGTGTCCATCCTACTGTTTGGTTTGATGGGGGCGGGCTTGGCAATGACGACCTCCTCTGTGTATGTCTTCTGGATTCTCAGTGGAGATGTGATGTACACGGTGGTGTGTGCACAGTTGATCTGCGTCCTCTTTCTGCCTGGGAAGGTCAATGGGTATGGTGCCTTGGCAGGCCTTGTGGTAGGGCTACTGCTGCGGTTCCTAGTAGGAGAGCCCCTGCTTGGTGTGCCTGGACTCATGCCCCTTCCCTGGGACAGCCTACACGAGGACGGGCGTCTGCTGCATGTCTTCCCGTTCCGCACCGGCATCATGTTGGTCTCTCTGGCCACCATCCTGATTGTGTCACGTTTCGCAGCCTGCCTTTTCCTTAAAGGGCTACTGCCTGACAACTGGGATGTATATGAACTTGGTCAAAAAAGGAGGATTTTGATTAAGGATATGGTAGCTAAGGATCTGACTGAGAAGATTGGACTGAACACAAGGCAGATGGACCCATCTCCTCATGCTAGCACAGAAGATATGAGATCTTTACAATGACCTGGGGTCCCATCATGTAGATAGTTACATACAACGGCCAAAGGCCAGGAACAGGCAGGACTCAAACACCACAGCACAGTCAAAACTCTTAATCTTATGGGAAGGTGGGATAGTAGCGTCCCACCTGGCCAACATCCGGTGAAATTGCAGAGTGCGAAATTCAAAAATACCAAATATTTAACATTCTTGAAAATATATGTGTTATACATCAAAATAAAGCTTAACTTCTTGTTAATCCAGCCACTGTGTCAGATTTCTTTACGGCGAAAGCAAACCATGCGATTATCTGAGGACAGCGCCCCGCATACAAACGCATGAAAATCATATTTCAACCAGGCAGGTGTGCCACAAAAGTCAGAAATAGCGATATAATTAATGCCTTACCTTTGAAGATCTTCTTCTGTTGGCACTCCAAAATGTCCCAGAAACATCACAAATGGTCCTTTTGTTCGATAATGTCCTTCTTTATGTCCCAAAAATGTCAATTTATTTGCCGCATTTGATTCAGAAATACACCAGTTTCAACTCGCCCAACATGCCTACAAAGTATCTAATAAGTTACCTGTAAACTTGGTCCAAACATTTCAAACAACGTTCCTAATCCAACCTCAGGTACCCTAAAACGTAAATAATCAATAAAATTTAAGACAGAATAAACTGTTTCTAATACCGGATAAAAACAACATAAAGCGTTCTCCAGTTTACGCGCACCAAAACAGTAGTCCACCTGGAGTGACACTTACATTGAATAGGACTACTTCTTAATTTCTCAAAAGAAAAAGATCGAACAATTTATAAAGACTGTTGACATCTATGGAAGCCATAGGAACTGCAGCCAGGTTCCTAATAATAAGGGTATAATATAATAAGGGTATCACAGGGTACCCAGGGTATCACATAGAAAACAACTGGAAAATCCTATGACCTCAATTTTTTCCCCCCTGGATGGTTTGTCCTTGGGGTTTCGCCTGCCATATCAGTTCTGTTATACTCACAGACATTATTTTAACAGTTATAGAAACTTTAGAGTGTTTTCTATCCAAATCGAACAATTATATGCATATCCTAGCTTCTGGGCCTGAGTAACAGGCAGTTTACTTTGGGCACGCTTTTCATCCGGAGGTGAAAATACTGCCCCCTACCCAAGAGAGGTTAATAAATAATGTAATAATAATTCAATAAACCATGTTACTTTTTCAAAGAAATGAAGCTTGTGGAAAGTACTGTTTCCTTGTTCTTGTTACTTGTATGTCATCTTCATGTTTATGGTACATTTGTATGAATATCCTTCAAAGTCTGTTTGTTTAGAAATAAATAAAAATACAAGCTAAATAACGAGTGATCATGCATGAATGACACCACCCTAGTTAGGTGGAAAAACAAGGTAAAACGGTGAACTGTCACTTTAAGAGTTTGTCTCCCAGACACATATTAACCCAGTTCTGGACTAAGTAGCATTTTCAATTGAGATTATTTGTGTGCACATTCTGGATCCTGAGTGTCTATAATATCATATACACAGTGGTGTTAGCCCAGTTAGCTATCCTATTTCTGTCTGACAGGTCAATGAATATGGAGTGTGTTTGGGCTTTGGGATAGGGCTTTTCCTCTGTGGCCTGTTTGATCTGCCCACACACACATACCTGTTCCTTGCTCTTTCCCTTACTTCTCTCCTCAGCCACAATCCTTCTTGTGTCACGTTTGGCAGGCCACCTTTTCCTTACTGGCTACTGCCCCATAGATGGGATGTGTTAATTAGGTCTGTCAGAAGGGGATCTTTAACGGCTGTGGCTGCTAAGGATCAGACTGAGAAGAAAGGACTGAATACTGTCAAAGAAAATCTAAGGCCTTTCTTCTGCCTGTATCTCATTTACAGTTGAATTAATTTGGTATTAATGAACTGATCATATTAGTTGTCAATTAATCAATCCATTATTTATTTAAATGGTATTCCATTCAATACACATGTTTATGTTTTTGTTAGTTACTTCCACCTCATAAAAAAAAGAAACAGCTTCATGAATGAATTAAAGTAAGTTACTTCATGATCAAAACACGTGCAGCGAAAACGACTTTTATTTTGACAATTTTGTGGACGTTCCCACCCGGAAGTAGCTAAATACTCGAGGACACGTTTTTTTCCTTCTGTTTTGTTCATGCATTTTAGAACAACATCTAATAATAAAACTGCTGTTTTACAGCAGAATGCTGTAAACAGTTGTCAGCATTGATACAGTCATTTAGCAGACTTATAACACAGCAAAAAATGGATGCTATGGGTATGTAGCAAACAGCTTCCTGTAGCTAGCCTAGTTATATATGTCTTCAAACTTGCTGTAGCTATTTTAGCACACAGTTTATTTTTGTATGAGGGATTTATATGTCTATATGGCCCCAGCTAGCTAGCTTTGCAACCTGGTCTCAGAGCATGTCGTATTATTCTGTATGTAAATCAGTAACCTGCCGTTAACTATGATATGTTAAGTTTCGTATGGTATGTAATAATTTGTGGACGTCCATCAGCCATTTTGTATGATATGTAACGAAGTACAATATTACGTATTATATGTTACACATTTTCAAACGTACAATATGTTACGAATTTGCAAACGTAGGATATGTTACGAATTCTAGCTTGGTGGCTAACGTTAGGGTTAAGTTTAGGAGTTAGGTTAAAGGGTTTGGGGAAAGGTTAGCTAATATACTAAGTAATTGCAAAGTAGCTAAAAAGTAGTAAGTAGTTGAAAAGTTGATAAAATGCTAGTTGTCCTTAATGAGATTCGAATTAGCAACCTTTGGTTGCTAGACATTCGCAGTTCGGCACGAGACCGCCGTTAGACGAAGACTTGTTTCTGCGCGTGAGATTAGCTATCTCCTACAAGCAAGATCAGGGATTTATTTTTGGAGAAGCAGTTATCTTTATACTGTACTGTCTTTGATATTACTGTACATCCTTCTCTACACAATAGATTACCCCCTCCCTTTCTCCTCCCTGCGCCTTTTGGTTCCACCTCTACGGCTATTGTCTGCATTTATGTGGCAGGTAGCGCAACAGAGGGCCATCAAGCACTATGGAAAGTTAGAGGAGTTTGTGACGGTGGTTACACAAACTGTCCCAGAACTTATAACTGACAGACAGAGGACATTGCTTCTTCTGGCATTAAGGGCAAGGGTAAGTAAATTCTGAAACTTACCCTGGGTGTAGAAATGTGTTTAACAACGTGTCAGGTGTATGAAGGGCTGCGTCTAGCCCAAGATGCACTCTTAAGGAGCCTACCATTACTCCTTAAGGTCCAAGGACCTTATGCTATTTTCAGAGGTAGATTGGCTCTGGCAGCCAAACCAGCCAAATACTCCCATCTAAACGTGAATCGATTTCAATTGTTACGTGATACGGTTCTAGAAACAAAAAACCCTCTACTTTCATATCACATCAAAATAATTTCACAAATGCAAAAATGTTCACTTACTGTACACTGTTTTAACCGGCTTTATCACAGTTGCAGCAAACAGTATTTTTCAGTGACAACACGATTCTGCCGGCCTTCTTCGGTTACACACAGGTATGCTATATAGATAATTAGCGCAACTGGTCCCTCTGTCTTCCGTAAACATGCGCTGTAACGAGATATGGCCGTGTGGGAACCATAATTATCCCTAGAAAGGTGTGTATCGATTAAACTTTTTTAAAGTTATTATTTCTTGCTAATATGAAAGAAGGTCCTTATGTTTCCAAAACCGTACCGCGAGCGACGCGTGTTAATGTTCAGATTGAGCATAGGGGCTCTTAACAAAACTCTGTACAGAAGACGCCTTCATCCAATGACTCTTATGTGTAATGTACTAAAAGTTAAATTAATAAAGGTTAAATAAATAAAAAATAATGGAGCTGAGAGTCATGATCAAGGGCTAGGCCATGTAGACATGACAGTTAATGCAGTTTTTGTATTCTGATCATGCAATTCCGAACACATCATGCGTCTACACCTACATTTAAATGTGTTCCGATTCCCTTTTCCTGCGCTATATTCAAATGCCAGTATGCATTCTGCAAACGGTGGAATAAGCCAAATATGATAACACGACAACACCTTGATGGCAGTAGCTAACCTCTGTAGCTAGCCAGCAAGCAAAGTTAAAGGGGTTGCAAATAACTCTAGCTAAAAAAAGTGCATTCTTTTTCAAAATATTAGCTAGCTGGCTAGCAATTATGAGGCCAGCCAACACGTTCCCCACATCAGATCAGCTCTGCAAAAGATCTGTGAAAAGATCTGATGTGATTGATCAAAAGACCAATTTGTGAAAAAATATCAGAAGTGGTCTGTCTGTGTAAAAACAGCCTTTACCTATATTTTCAATGCTTTTTATTATTACATTTTATATATATATTTTTTTATTATAAAAAAAAAAAATATATTATTAATTAAACAGTAACATGCAAAACACAAACAGAACAGCCAGAGGGATTCCACAAAGAAATAAGAGAAGAAAAAAATAATAATACAAATCCACATTATATCAATTCAAATACAGACATGTAGCGAATAAATTTTTTAGACATTTTGTTTTGTATACGTTTTAATGACTAAATAGTTTTCAAAATCAGATAAAAAAATTAAGAAAAGGGGATTTTTCTTCATAAATTATTTGTGTATGAAACATTTTCCTAATAAAATTGAGATTTATGACATACTCAAGTTAAATTGTGGAATCAGTATAGTAAAATAATGTCAAACCTAGATATTTCAATTGTTGTATGCATTTTGTTGCCAAGATATATAGTTTTACATCAGTCCAGAACACTTCACTATGTGAACAATGACAGAATAAGTGTTCAATAGATTGTTTCTAGTTCACAAAAACTGCATTCACTGGTAACATCAGGTATATATTTAGAAATCAAGCTATTACACGGATAGAATTTATGGATAATCTTAAAGGAGATCTCCTTTACTTTATTGGTCACCATAAATTTGTGTGGAGTGAGCCAAGCATGGCGCCAGTTTACATCAAACGATGAAGCCCAACAAAATATCGCAGAGGGAATAGACTTCCTGTAGAAAATATCCCTTAATAAACGATTGTTGAATTTCTTATCTAGTAAACCTATGCCATTCACCTGGATATCGCTTACAATAGATATTCCAAAATATGCATTATTCTGAAGTAAATATTTTATCCCACTAGGTATAGCTTTTATAACAGTGTCATATTCTTTGCTCTAAACCCCAAAGTTGTATCTTTCCATAAATTCTCTCAGCGTACATAGATTCCCACAATACTAACTAATTGGCTGACAAGGACAATGTTTTTCGAGAACCAGTTACGGTAAAATAACATCTTGTTTCTATGTAATATCGACCCATTATTCCATATAAAACATTTATGAGGTGAAAAGTTTATACAGCAAAGCCCAGCACATTAAAGCCTGCTTGTGAAAAGCCGCCAATTTCACTGGAAGTTTACCCACAATATATGGACATTGTAGTAAAAACTAAGCGCTCCGAGCTTCAGAAAAACAAAATGAGGTATAATATTCCAGAAACTGAGGATTTTTTATGTACCAGTTGACTTTTGATATCTGATTGAAGTGAGTGAAGTCTAAGACATTTAGACGGCCATCACAAACCCTGTTGGTGATAACATCTATTTTTACTTGTTTTTCCATATGAAGTTGTACAAAAGCCTATCTAAGGTACAGCAAGTGGATTTGGGAATGTCAATAGATGGAAAAAGATAGCCCCTCAGCTTTGGATAAAAGCACGCTTCCTTGAAGACTTAAATCCCTCCCTAACCATGAGGATATTTTTTGTTGTTGACAGATTCAGTTACAGGTTTCAAATTAAGATCATTCACAGCCTTAACATTTTTGGTGATCTTTACACCGAGGTAGGTTACAGTATCTTTTTCAGAGATGTTACAATCTGCTAGATTGACAGCTCCTTTCAGAACAAACATCTCACATTTGGAAAGATTAAATACCAAACCTGAGATTTTGGAGAACTGCTTCACAATATCCAATGCTAATCTAGCTTGTTACACATTTTTCAAAAAAAGTGATGTGTCATCTGCCAGTTGGGATATCTTGATCTCTCTGGCCTGGAATCGAATGCCTTCAAATTGACTTTGATGAACTAATGAGCATAAGATGTGAGATACTAACATAAATTAAAAAGGTGAGATTGGACAACCTTGTCATATTCCTTTGTAAATGTTAAACCTTGAGGATGTTCCATGACAGAGTTTGATACAGCTATTGCCACCATTATATAGAGTTCTAATAGCATCAACAAAAAAATGACCAAACTTCAAATGCTTAAGATAATCAAAGATAAAATTGTGATTTACGGCATCAAATGCTTTCTGAAGATCCAAAAATAAGATAACAGGGAAGTCATCCAATAGATTAAAATACTCAACCAAGTCTAACACCAGCCTCAGATTATTAGATATATGGCGCACTTTCATAAACCCTGATTGACATTCATCAATCAGATCATTCAAGCAAGACTTTAACCTTTTCGCAAAGATTAAGGCTATAATTTTGTAGTCTTTATTTAGGAGTGTGATTGGATGCCAATTATCAATATTTAAGAGATCCTTGTGTGGTGTAGGTATAATAGTAATAACCCCTTGCTTCAGAGAGGCAGGGAGTTCTCCCTTCTTTATAGCCTCCTTAAAGGTTTCAAGTAAAAATTGTGCTGTTGAGAGGGATAAAAGTTAAGGTTACTCAGAGCAAGCTAAAATCTCATCGGCACTCGCCGCCATCGTCCTGGAACCTCTTATATTTTCAATGCGATCTTCGTGTTCTCATAGCAAAGTCACATGTACAGTTGAAGTCGGAAGTTTACATACACCTTAGCCAAATACATTTAAACTCAGTTTTTCACAATTCCTAAAATATTTAATCCTAGTAATAATTCCCTGTCTTAGGTCAGTTAGGATAACCAAGTTATTTTAAGAATGTGAAATGTCAGAATAATAGTAGAGATAATGATTTATTTCAGCTTTTATTTCTTTCATCACATTCCCAGTTGGTCAGATGTTTACATACACTCAATTAGTATTTGGTAGAATTGCCTTTACATTTTTTAACTTAGGTCAAATGTTTCGGGTAGCCTTCAACAAGATTTCCACAATAAGTTGGGTGAATTTTGACCCATTCCTCCCGACAGAGCTGGTGTAACTGGGTCAGGTTTGTAGGCCTCCTTGCCCGCACACGCCTTTTCAGTTCTGCCAACAAATTTTCTATAGGATTGAGATCATGGCTTTGTGATTGCCACTCCAATAGCTTGACTTTGTTGTCCTTAAGTCATTGTCCATTTGGAAGACCCATTTGCGACCAAGCTTTAACTTCCTGACTGATGTCTTGAGATGTGGCTTCAATATATCCACATCATTTTTCATCCACATCATTTTTCATCCTCATGATGCCATCTATTTTGTGAAGTGCACCAGTCCCTCCTGCAGCAAAGCACCCCCACAACACGATGCTGCCACCCCCGTGCTTCACGGTTGGGATGGTGTTCTTCGGCTTGCAAGCGTCCCAATTTTCCCTCCAAACATAATGATGGTCATTATGGCCAAACAGGTCTATTTTTGTTTCATCAGACCAGAGGACATTTCTCCAAAAAGTACAATCTTTCTCCTCATGCGCAGTTGCAAACCATAGTCTGTTTTTTTATGGCGGTTTTGGAGCAATGGCTTTTTCCTTGCTGAGCGGCCTTTCAAGTTATGTCGATATAGGACTTGTTTTACTGTAGATACAGATAATTTTGTACCTGTTTCCTCCAGCACCTTCACAAGGTCCTTTGCTGTTGTTCTGGGATTGATTTGCATTTTTCACACCAAAGTACGTTAATCTCTAGGAGACAGAACGCGTCTCCTTCCTGAGCGGTATGACGGCTGCGTGGTCCCATGGTGTTTATACTTGCGTACTATTGTTTGTACAGATGAATGTGGTACCTTCAGGCATTTGGAAATTGCTCCCAAGGACTTGTGGAGGTCTACAATTGTTTTTCTGAGGTCTTGGCTGATTTCTTTTGATTTTCCCATGATGTCAAGCAACGAGGCACAGCGTTTGAAGGTAGGCCTTGAAGTACATCCACAGGTACACGTCCAATTGACTCAAATTATGTCAATTAGCCTATCAGAAGCTTCTAAAGCCATGACATCATTTTCTGGAATTTTCCAAGCTGTTTAAAGGCACAGTCAATTTAGTGTATGTAAACTTCTGACCCACTGGAATTGTGATACAGTGAGTTATAATTGAAATAATTTGCCTGTTAACAATTGTTGGAAAAATTACATTTGTCATGCACAAAGTAGATGTCCTAACCGACTTGCCAAAATTATAGTTTGTTAACAAGAAATTTGTGGAGTTGTTGAAAAACGAGTTTTAAGGACTCCAACCTAAGTGTATGTAAACTTCCAACTTAAACTGTAAGTGTCAAGTGTAGACACGGCCACGGATACAGTTAATATTTTTCAGGTAACTCTTCAGCTGTTTCAAGGTGAGCATCCAGAGGACCTCAACAAAATTAAGATCCATCTTGACAGATTCTCATCCTGTGGTCTGTCACAGGTGAGTTGGTATGGTATGTTCTTGCACTTTTCTGTATATAGGGTAAAATGTATCACATTTTCTGGTTGCCCTGCTTTTTGTATCATTGTGTTGGGTTTATGTTACAGAATAATGATGCACAGATGGATGCGTTGGAAGCAAACTTCCTCAAGCTCACCAAAAACCTTCTCGAAGACTCAGTCGAGAGGATCCAATTCTTCAAGGTATGGAACTGTTTATTCCCAGCTGGCTTAAATCTTAATTGTGAATAACAACATTTCGTCACTGAATAGGAGACATTATAAACCAGTTGAATTATCAAAAAAAGTTTATAGTTTATAGTTAATTATAGTTAACGAATGGTCAGTCTGCCCTTCTGCTATAGCAACTGTGCCAAGGGCAGCAACATCAATATTATCTATCCTTGGTTTGCAGACGTACTTGTCTGTCATACAAATTGTGGGACTCCTTTCACTTGCTCTCTCTATCTCCCTCTCAGGCAGATTTCCCTGTGGTGTATGGCTGTGATTTTGACAGAGCTTTGCAGGCACTCGTTTGTCAGTTCCTCTCCAGACTAGAAGATCTGCTACCAGTGCCAGACCTTAAGCAGGTAGAGAGAAAACCAAGGGAGATGTAAATATCACTGATATTCAATGCAGTCTTTATGAGCTCCATTTTGGCTCTATGTTTGTCGTTATATCATCATCTTTAAAATGTTGCATTTAACACATTGAGAGTGATGTTTGAGATATAAATGGATTTCTATGCTTTTGTTACACTCTCATTTTCGGTGTACTGTCTTCATAGACTGCATCTTGGCTCAGCGCTGTGCCCTCTGCCTCGGATGAGTGTCTGCAGTCTCTTTCTCACACAGAGGACCTGCAATACCTGCTTCAGCACCACGCATGCTGTGGAAAGTTAGACAAACGTGATAATCTAAGCTCCTTTATCACAAGAAACACATTGTGACAGGCCACTAACTTTTCTGACATACTGACTTAAAACTTTACTGTCCTCTACCCTTGTGTCTGTCAGCATTTCCCTCCTCGGCAGAAGACTGCATCGTCGCTTCACTGTCCCTTCCTACCACAGTGGGAGTGGCATTTGCCTTTGACAGAAAATTAGATGTCTTGCCTAACTTGGAAGGCTCTACCCATGTAAGCAGAGAGATGGAGACTTTGTCAGACAGCAGAGATTATCAACAGGCAGAATCAAGAGCACGTTTAGATGGAAACCAGAACAGTAAAGAAGACAGAGTGTCTACCATGGGTAGTGATGATGATGAATTCACAGAGAGAGGTGTGGAAGAGGAGAATGAAAACATAAGTGCTGTGGGAAGGGTTATTACCGAACCAAAGGACCAGAGGAGATGTGAAGGAAAGGCGGCCAAAGGAAGTGTTGGGGATGACCAGTGCAATATACCTGCTGGAGCGCGTGCTACGGGTGGATGTTGCTATGGTGATCAGTGAGATGAGATAAGGTGGGGCTTTACCTAGCAAAGACTTATAGATGACCTGGAGCCAGTGGGTTTGGCGACGGATATGTAGTAAGGGCCAGCCAACGAGAGCATAGAGGTTGCAGTGGTGGGTAAGAAATGGGGCTTTGGTGATAAAACGGATGGCACTGTGATAGCAAACTGGATGTAGTCTGAGTAGAGTGTTGGGGGCTATTTTGTAAATGACATCGCCGAAGTCAAGGATCGGTAGGATAGTCAGTTTTACGAGGGTATGTTTGGCGGCATGAGTGAAGGAGGCTTTGTTTGCGAAATAGGAAGCCGATTCTAGATTTAATTTTGGATTGGAGATGCTTAAAGTAAGTCTGGAAGGAGAGTTTACAGTCTAACCAGACAACTAGGTATTTGTAGCTGTCCACATTCTTTAGGTCAGAACCGTCCAGAGTAGTGATGCTAGTCGGGCGGGAGGGTGCGGGCAGCAATCGGTTGAAGAGCATGCACTTAGTTTTACTATCATTTAAAAGCAATTAGAGGCCACGGAAGGAGTTTTGTATGGTGTTGAAGCTCGTTTGGAGGTTTGTTAGCACAGTGTCCAAAGAAGGGCCAGATGTACACAGAATGGTGTTGTCTGCATAGAGGTGGATCAGAGAATCACCAGCAGCAAGAGCGACATCATTGATGTATATAGAGAAGAGAGTCGGCCTGAGAATTGAACCCTGTGGCACCCCCATAGAGACTGCCAGAGGTCCGGAAAACATGCCCTCCGATTTGACACACTGAACTCTATCTGAGAAGTAGTTGGTGAACCAGGCGAGGCAGTCATTTGAGAAGCCAAGGCTATTGAGTCTGCCGATAAGAATGTGGTGATTGACAGAGTCGAAAGCCTTGGCCAGGTCGATGAAGACGGCTGCACAGTACTGTCTTTTATCGATGGGGGTTATGATATCGTTTAGGACCTTGAGCGTGGCTGAGGTGCACCCATGGCCAGCTCAGAAACTAGATTGCATAGTGGAGAAGGTATGGTGGGATTCGAAATGGTGGGTGATCTGTTTATTAACTTTGCTTTCGAAGGTTTTCGAAAGGCAGGGCAGGATGGATATAGGTCTATAACATTTTGGGTCTAAGGTGTCTCTACCTATGAAGAGGGGGATGACCGCGGCAGCTTTCCAATCTTTGGGGATCTCAGACGATATGAAAGAGAGGTTGAATAGGCTAGTAATAGGGGTTGCAACCCATTTGTGCGGTTGATTTTAGAAAGAGAGGTTCCCGATTGTCTAGCCCAGCTGATTTGTAGGGATCCAGATTTTGCACCTCTTTCAGAACATCAGCTGTTTGGATTTGGGTGATGGAGAAGTGGGGGCGGGGGGGGGGGGGTTGGGCGAGTTGCTGCAGGGGGTGCTGAGGTGTTGGCCGGGGTAGGGGTAGCCAGGTGGAAAGCACGGCCAGCCGTGAACAGATGCTTATTGAAATGATCGATTATCGTAGATTTATCGGTGGTGACAGTGTTTCCTATCCTCAGTGCAGTGGGCAGCTGGGAGGAGGTGCTCTTATTCTCCATGGACTTTACAGTGTCCCAAAACTTTTTGGAATTAGTGCTACAGGAACACATTTCTGTTTGAAAAAGCTAGCCTTAGGAAAGCTAACTGACTGAGTATATTGGTTCCTGACTTCCCTGAAGAGTTGCATATCGCGGGGGCTATTCGATGCTAATGCAGAAAGCCACAGGATGTTTTTGTGCTGGTCAAGGGCAGTCAAGTCTGGGGTGAACCAAGGGCTATATCTGTTCTTAGTTCTACATGTTTTGAATGGTGCATGCTTATTTAAGATGGAGAGGAAATTACTTTTGACGAGCAACCAGGCATCCTCTACTGACGGGATGAGGTCAATATCCTTCCAGGATACCCGGGCCAGATCGGTTAGAAAGGCCTGCTCGCTGAAGTGTTCTAGGGAGCGTTTGACAGTGATGAGGGGTGGTCATTTGACCGCGGACCCATTGCGCACGTAGGCAATGAAGCAGTGATCGCTGAGATTCTGGTTGAAGACAGCAGAGATGTATTTAGAGGGCAAGTTGGTCAGGATGATATCTAAGAGGGTGCCCCTGGTTACAGATTTTGGGTTGTACCTGGTAGGTTCCTTGATAATTTGTGTGAGATTGAGGGCATCTAGCTTAGATTGTAGGACGGCCGGGGTGTTAAGCAAGTCCTAGTTTAGGTCACCTAACAGTTCGAATTCTGAAGATAGATGGGGGGCGATCAATTCACATATGGTGTCCAGGGCACAGCTGGGGGCTGAAGGTGGTCTATAACAAGCGGCAACGGTGAGAGACTTGTTTCTGAAAAGGTGGATTTTTAAAAGAAGAAGCTCGAATTGTTTGGGCACAGACCTGGATTGTATGATAGAACTCTGCAGGCTATCTCTGCAGTAGATTGCAACTCCACCCCCTTTGGCAGTTCTATCTTGTCGGAAAATGTTATAGTTAGGTTTGTTTGACATACACCACCAACACCATGCATCTTTACATTTGAATCCATTATATTAAACTACTGTTATCTACTACTGTGGTGCATTAGTATTTAACTGAACATGCGCTGTGGATCCTCCAGTAACAGGAGTGCTGCTGAAGAATCAAGACCATTTTCTTCAGACCATGATGACACAGAAGAGGAAAACAACGGTAAGACTTTTGAAACTTACTTATAAACGGGGCCCCAAGGATTCCATAGTTGTGCAAAGACAATTGCATTTATTTTCTTACTTTATTCTCCACAGAACCTGCTTCAAGGGAGTCTTCTCGGCTGTCTAGCTGCGCTCAACCACCACCTGGTGACGTATCACCATCCTTGGAGACCCTTTCCAAAGCATTGTCCACTGCACGGCGTATTGCCAACAAGTGCTCCCAGTGTGGAAGGTGTTTTATCTATCCATCTCAACTGGTTCAGCATCAGCGAATTCACACTGGAGATCGACCCTACAAATGCACCCAGTGCGGAAAGACTTTCAGTAATTCAACTGGGCTTTCAAAACACCACCAAAAACACTGTCTAGACGCGACCTTCGATTGCCCCAAGTGCGGAGAGAGTTTCAGATCTCTCCGCCAGCGGTTCAAACACCTATCTACTCACAAGTCCCTCAAATGTCTGTTGTGTGGAAAGAGTTGCCAGACGACTTCTGATTTGCGAAAGCACCAGCAAACACATAGTGTGACGCCGTCGTTCAACTGCTCTTTCTGTGAAAAACGTTTCAAGTTCCTGTCGAGCCTAACCAGGCACAACAGGACCCATTCAGTGGAGGGGGGGTATGCTTGTTCCAAGTGTGGGAAAACATTTGGATCTTTAAGTGAACGGCTCCAACATAAGAGGACACATAGGGCACAGCTCAACTGTATGGAGTGCGGACGGAGTTGCAGTTCCCGCTCCGAACTAAAGAGTCACCAGCAAACTCACTCTCGTGAACCTCTCTTCAACTGTCGACACTGTGAAGACAAATTCTTTGGGTCAGTTGAGCTGAAGATCCACCAAAAAACTCATGCAGTGGACAAACCCCATCAGTGTGATGCGTGTGGAAAGTGCTTTGGCGCCTTAGCCACCCTTGTACTCCACCAACGGACACACACAGGGGAGAAACCCCACACATGTCCTCGCTGTAATAAGCAGTATATCTCCAAAAGTCAGCTGACATCACACATGCGGACTCACACGGGCGAGCGTCCATACAGCTGCTCTTACTGTGGGAAGTGTTTCTCTCAGTTGGCTAATCTTACTGTGCACACAAGGATTCACACGGGGGCGAGACCTCACATCTGCTCTCAGTGCAAGAAAGGGTTTTGCTCAGTCAGTGACCTGCAGAAGCATGAGCGCTCTCACACCCAAGAGAAACCTTACAGGTGCACAGTTTGTGGAAAGGCCTTCACAGTGTCAAGTCATTTGACGGTTCACATACGCAGTCACACAGGAGAGCGCCCCTACACCTGCCCTGAGTGTGGAAAGAGTTTTGCGCAGAGCTCTGTCTTAACTAAACATCAATTCACCCATACGGGAGAGAGGCCATACCCATGTCATCACTGTGTAAAAAGTTACACCCGTCTCACACACTTGAAGAGACACCTACAAACACACACTTGAGGAAGTCCGGTGTGTTTTCCTGTTTTGGTTTCATTCTGAAAAGCGTTACCATGGATTGCTCTTTCACTGTCTGTCAATTTGTTATGCTGAATAACGTCAATGTATAACTGAAAACCATGCTCACCATGCCTTTTTCTCAAACTGTAGTTTGTGTACATTACTGCCAACATGGATGGAAAATAAACAAACATTTCAAAATATAAAATAACCTCTTTCAAGTTACAGTATGTGTCATATAAATGAGGCATTTTATGATACTTTCTAGCTTGGGCCTGCTTCTCTCTGGAAGTTTGTGGTTTGAGTCATTTTATTTTGAATGTAACAAATGTCAGCATAAAAACCAATACAAAAACTGAGAAGACAATATTTGAACTTTGAAATACAACTGTATTTTTTTTCTTTCTTCTATGCAAATGAAAACTGTTACAGTAGGCTTAATTTATTATATTCTACCTTACCTATTCTATATATAATAAGCATTTGGCTTAATTAAAAATAATACACAAACAGGTGTGTACGTAAATGTAAATATTGTTTATTAAACTTTTATATATTATCGTTTATAGATTATAATTTGAACACTTAAACTGCTACAAATGTCATCTACATTTCCACATGGAGGTAGTAGGTACTTTAGCAATTACGAGTGTTTTGTATTGTTATACGTAAACTTGTATTCAGGTGTGTGAGGTGTAATTATGGCTTATGGTCATGTGTATGCAGGGCCACTTTCAGTTGCCAAACTTTGCAGTGTGTGGGTTTCCTTTTTCTAATTTTATTCAACTGTTACCATGCACCCACAAAAAAGTTAGCTCAGATGGGCGAGTGCCTTTTGAATTTTAAAACTTTGCATATAGAAATAGAGCCGACATGATTCCTTGTCAGAGCGGCATGTTTGTTTTACATTACGTATTTATATCTGAACGTTCCAAAACTAACTTGTGACCTACTGAACGTGACCCTAGTATGTGAGGTAGTTGTGTCATGGTGACGGGCCTATGCCCATATATGGAGTTCCTGCTGCAAAGGCTGAGATGACACAGACAGCCCAATTCTGATACGTTTTCCACTAACTGGTATTTTGACCAATCCGATCAGCTCTGAAAAAGATCTGATGTGATTGGTCAAAAGACCAGTTAGTGGAAAAAATAGCCAAATATTAATATCAAATCAAATACAAATACAACATGTGTAGGTAGACCTTACAGTGAAATGCTTACTTATGAGCCCCTAATCAACAATGCAGTAAAAATAAATAAGTACGAATAAGAATAAAAAATAAAATGAACAAGTAATTAAAGAGCAGTAGTAAAATAACAATAGCGAGAATATATACAGGGGGGTACCGGTACAGAGTCAATGTGCGGGGGCACCAGTTAATTGAGGTAATATATACACATGTGGGTAGAGTTAAAGTGACTATGCATAGATGATAACAGAGAGTAGCTGCTGTGTAAAAGAGGGGGAAAGTGGCGGCAATGCAAATAGTCTGGGTAGCCATTTAATTAGGTTCAGGAGTCTTATGGCTTGGGGGTAGAATCTGTTTAGAAGCATCTTGGACCTAGACTTTGCGCTCCGGTACAGCTTGTTGTGCGGTAGCAGAGAGAACAGTCTATGACTAGGGTGGCTGGAGTCTTTGACAATTTTTAGGGCCTTCCTCTGACACCACCTGGTATAGAGGTCCTGGATGGCAGGGAGCTCGGCCCCAGTGATGTAGTTGCCATACCAGGCAGTGATGCAACCAGTCAGGATGCTCTCGATGGCACAGCTGTAGAACCTTTTGAGGATCTGAGGACCCATGCCAAATCTTTTCAGTCTCCTGAGGGTGAATAGGTTTTGTCGTGCCCTCTTCACGATTGTCTTGGTGTGCTTGGACCATGTTAGTTTGTTGGTGATGTGGACACCAAGGAACTTGAAACTCTCAATCTGCTCCACTGCAGCCCCGTCGATGAGAATGGGGCGTGCTCGGTCCTCTTTTTCCTGTAGTCCACAATCATCTCCTTTGTCTTGATCACGTTGAGGGAGAGGTTGTTGTCCTGGCACCACACGGCCAGGTCTCTGACCTCCCTATAGGCTGTCTCGTCGTTGTCGGTGATCAGGCCTACCACTGTTGTGTCATCGGGAAACTTAATGGTGTTGGAGTCATGATTGAACAGGGAGTACAGGAGTGGACTGAGCACACACCCCCGAGGGGCCCCAGTGCTGAGGATCAGCGTGGCAGGTGTGTTGTTACCTACCCTTACCACTTGGGGGCAGCCCGTCAGGAAGTCCAGGATCCAGTTGCAGAGAGAGGTGTTTAGTCCCAGGGTCCTTAGCTTATTGATGAGCTTTGAGGGCACTATGGTGTTGAACACTGAGCTGTAGTCAATGAATAGCATTCTCACATAGGTGTTCCTTTTGTTCAGGTGGGAAAGGGCAGTGTGGAGTGCAATAGAGATTGCATCATCTGTGGATCTGTTGGGGCGGTATGCAAATTAGAGTGGGTCTATGGCTTCTGGGATAATGGTGTTAATGTGAGCAATGACCAGCCTTTCAAAGCACTTCATGGCTACAGACGTGAGTGCTACGGGTCGGTAGTCATTTAGGCAGGTTACCTTCGTGTTCTTGGGCACAGGCACTATGGTGGTCTACTTAAACCATGTTGGTATTACAGACTCGGACAGGGAGAGGTTGAAAATGTCAGTGAAGACACTTGTTGTGTTGTGCATATGGCCAGTCCGTGGTGAGTAATTGCAGTCCTGATGTCCAGAAGTTATTTTCAGTCATAAGAGACGGTAGCGGCAACATTATGTACACAATAAGTAAAAAAATTAGTTACAAAAAACGTAAATAAACAAACAAAAAATCACAATCGGTTGGGGACATGTAAAATTTCTATGCCTTATTATTAAAATGCCTGCCAAACGGCCAAATTCCCCATTGACTGTGGATTGAAAGTGTCTGATTGCTTGGGAATGTCCTCCCAAGCCCACTTTATCATGTTTGATTGAGATATCTAGAAAATATTGTTTTTGTAGGCTCTGATGATATCTGATTGGATTTTTGTTATTTTGTTTGTGGGTCATTACCAGTATGTCAGCCCTGGGCCCAGTTTTTAAAAAATCTATATGGATTTCATAGAAATATAATGAACAAAACGGGGGTCCCCATCCAAGTCAATGATTAGTCCGTTCTATTCATTATATTTCTATGCATTTCAACCTATAGAATAGATAACATTTGAAAAACTGTGTTCTGTTGATTCAGAACTGTAATTGTTAGTGAAAACAGATTTGATATAATACACAACCAACTCTTACAGTGCAACTGCAAAGGTATTCAAGTCTGCAAGTTTTTATTTTTATCATATGACCAGGTAAGCTTTCTGAAGGTTAGAAAATGCCCCCACCACTTTGTGTATATTGTTTCATTTGCATCAATCACATCAATGAGACCATTTGCAAGATTGACACATAGCAAAGAACGTCAGGAATAACAAACATTCTGTAGCAGAGTAGCAATGCATCTCATACCTTTACCTTTCTGGGTGTTCAATACAATCACCAGCATTACTTTAGCATCGTGAAGAAGAATTGTATTTATTTTATCCACACAGAAGATATCACCTTTCTTCTAGGAAACTGGTCCTGAGGTCCATAGTGTCAGGTCTGGATGAGACACTACCCCCCAGCTGGAGGACTCAGTCCCAACTTGAAGCTCGTCTGCATGTGATGTAGTGGTAAAACAAATAGATGGGTAAACTCTGATCGGCGGTCGTGGTGAAAAAAGTAACACGCCCTATACTTTAAATACATTTTTCCTCAAAGATGGGTAAACTGTCAAAAAATTATAATAACCACTTCCTCTGTAGTAAACAACTTGGAAGAACCTCTGTGAAACCTGTATGTCTGCATTTACACAGGCAGACAAATTCTGATATTTTTCACTAATCTTTTGACCAATCAGATCAGCTCTGAAAAAGATTGGTCAAAAGACCAATTAGTGGGAAAAAGATCAGACTTGGGCTGCCTGTGTAAACACAACCTATGTGAACTGTGCTGATTGAATCATGTTGTTTCTGGATGGGGTGATAGAGATATCTGTTTCAGCTCATATGTTTTACCCACTGCAAAATGAGAACATGTTACTGATAGAAGCGAAGGAAGATACAGGTAACTTCCTAAAACCAACATAGTGTCTTAATAGGGCTTTGGGCCTGCCAGCACAGCTTCAATGCCACTTGGCATAGATTATACAAGTGTCTGGAACTCTATTGGAGGGATGTGACACCATTCTTGATCAAGAACTTCCACAATTTGGGGTTTTGTTGATGTTGGTGGAAACGCCTGTCTCAGTGTTCAATTGGGTTGAGATCTGGTGAGACACCCTTTAAACCCCCTATGCTTCTTTGAGACCCCTCTTTCAAAGTCACTGAGATCTCTTCCAGCCATTGTAGCCAAAATAATGGGCAACTGGGTATTTTTATACATGACCCTAAGCATGATGGGATGTGAATTGCTTAAATTAACTCAGGAACCACACCTGTGTGGAAGCAACAGCTTTCAATATACTTTGTATCCCTCATTTAACTCAAGTGTTTCCTGTATGTTGGCAGTTACCCATCATTCTGAGCTTTGGCTTGTTTGATTTCACGAAGCACAGTCGGGGGCCCTCTGGCATCCTCTGGTCCAACCAGGACATCTAGGGCAGTCCCGTCCCAGTTCTGAACAGTCACCTGTACGATAACCCTGTAAGCCAGTGCCAGATGGGAGCACACCAGCATGTAATGATTATGAAAATGCTTGACTCAATCATTCATATACTTTAATGTTTTGGAATGGCACAACGTTTACACAAAGGCTAAACGGTTGGCATTTTTAGATGGATATGTTTATTGATATATTAATGCATAACTCAATTACAGATGAGTAGATTCTGCCGATTATACTGCATTCAACAGAACACTAAATCACTATATCACCATGGAAATAAATCCAGGTGCTGAACATTTAAACAGTTTCACCAAAACTCCATATAACATTACGTAAACAAACAGATGGAACAGCCTCAACCAGTGGAGTGGCTTATGTACATATTTTCATCCTTAACTATTATGCAGAGTGATTTTTAAAAAGGGCAAGTTAACTATTTAACAACTTATGGTTAGATAGTTCATCACCTTGAAAGTAGTCTATGGGCCAGGAAAACCTGTAATCTATGGTTCAGTCTTACTTTAAGCAGCCACTACAAACTTAAGCTAATTTTAAACACCTCTAACTATAAATCAAAGGGAGTGATAGGGTCAATTATGTAATTGTTCTAAATGTAATAGCCAAATCAACTGAAATAAATCCAATATTTGGTTTTACATTAGCAAAAGGTAATTTAGCAATTTAAAAAACGTTTTTTTTATTTTTTTATTTCATGGATGCCCCATATCACTTCCATTGATTATCAGTGGAGGCTCACGTTAGCTTGTTAGTTTGTAGTGTCTGTTGTAGTGTCTGAAGCGCAGATTAGTGTCTCCTGGCCCATAGACTACTTAAAGGATGAGGAATCGTCAAGCTGTAAATTACTGAACTTACCCTTCAACTGGGAAACAAGGCTTTAAAGTGTTGAGGATATGATAAATTAGTTTGGTACTGGGTGTACTTCCTGCATTTCCACTAATGCCACTATTACAAAAGCTCTACCAAAAAAAGCATATTGTAAATACACTACAACTTTCAATGATTTTTCTTCATGTGATAGTTCAGGTGTGAACTGCGTTTGTAAGTATTCGGGCAACGAAGACATGAATATGGCCTCTCCCCTGAATGAACTAGCAAATGTTTTTTTAAGCAAGTTCTCCGGATAAAACCCCTTCCACATTCATTACAAGTGTAGGGACGCTCTCCCCTATGCCCACGCATGTGGACGACTAAATGGCTCGACTTAAAAAAACGTTTGTCACACTCTTTGCATTGGTAAGGTCTCTCCCCAGTGTGAAAGCGCTGGTGTACCTGCAGATCCCCTCCTGATGGAAACGCCTTCCCACAAACAGAGCACATGTACGGTCTCTCCCCTGTGTGGAGCCTTATGTGCACAGTGAGATTACCTTTCTGAGTGAAACATTTACCACAGTAGGAGCAGGAAAAGGGACGATAATTCATATGAGTACGCATGTGATCCTTGAGACGACGGTTTGTTACGAAGGACTTTCCACATTGGTGACAATGGTGTGTTCTCGGAAGTTGCAATCCTTTCTTCTTTGGAAGATGCGACGATGGCCTCAGATCCGACCTCTTGTGGGCTTCCACGTGGTGCACTAGACTGGGCAAGTTGCTGAAGGTCATTCCACATTTGTGACAGTCAAGCGTTTGGACGACACTGTGACTTTTTTCGTGGGTGTCCAGTTGATTCGATTCGGGAAAGCTCCTTGCACAGTGACGGCACTGGAATGGATATTGCGGTGATGTCTTAAAACTCTTCCCGYTCTGTGGACAGATGWACATGGMYTCGTTGTGTGGACACTGGTGTCTCAATTTCTCMCGCAGAGAACCAAACTCTCTCCAGCACTTSRGRCAGCTAAAGGCAGTGCCCACACATTGCATCCTCTTATGATTTGACAGACTTGTAAAGAATTTGAATCTATTCCCGCAGTTGGAGCACTTGTATGGATTGTCCCCACAGTGAATTTGCTGGTGTTGGACAAGTTGAGACTGATAATTAAAGCAYTTYCCACACTGGGGACACTGGTGGAAAATGTTCAYGTGTGATGAACTGGAAGTAGATGGGGCACACTCATTTGAAGCTGAAGAAAGAGGAGTCAACACCTGAAACGATACCCCTGCAACAGTGTCTGTGGAAAAATGAATACAAATATTGAACTCATGAGGAAGTTTCCCCTACCATTGCCCCACAATGGTCAACTGAGGCTTTCCAAAGGGTAAATGTACTCAACTAAAAGTTAGTGAGGTCTCACCTGTATCACCACCTTGCATGACACTGGTAGGAGAAAGACCAGAACCAGCCCTGTGAACAGCACAAAACAGAAATGCAAATTGATGACCATTACTAAGTCAAGTGGTAAAGTTGTTTGATGCACTGTTTCAAACAACAAAATTGTATAAATTAATTATCACATACAGTGTCTCAAAGTATTCACACCACTTGACTTATTCCACATTTTGTTGTTACAGCCTGAATTCAAAATGGATTAAATAAAAAATATTCTCACCCATCTACACACAATACCCCATAATGACAAAGTGAAAACATGTTTTTAGAAATGTTTGCAAATGTATTAAATTATATACAGAAATAATTAATTTACATACGTATTCACACCCCTGAGTCAAGACCTGGTAGAAGCACCTTTAGCAGCGATTACAGCTGTAAGTCAAAACTGTAACTCTGCCACTCCGGAACATTCACGGTCTTCTTGGTAAGCAACTTCAGTGTGGATTTCGTCTTGTGTTTTAGGTTATTGTCCTGCATCTCCAAGTGTCTGGTGGAAAGCAGACTGAACCTGGTTTTCCTCTAGAATGTTGCCTGTGCTTAGCTCCATTACGTTTACTTTTTATCCTGAAAAACTCCCCAGTCCCCAATGATTACAAGCATACCTATAACATGATTCAGCTACCAGTATGCTTGAAAATATGGAGAGTGGTACTGAGTATTATTTTAGTGCCTTGTATTTTAATGTTTTATTTAACCTTTATTCAACTAGGCAAGTCAGTAAAGAACAAATTCTCATTTACAATGACGGCCTACTTGTAAAGCACCCCTGGCCAAACCCTTCCCTAACCCGGATGACGCTGGGCCAATTGTGCGCCGTCCTATGGGATTCCCCCGATCACGGCCGATTGTGATACAGGCCGGGATCGAACCCGGGTCTCTAGTGACGCCTCTATCACTGCGATGCATTGCCTTAGACTGCTGCACCATTCGGTAGGCCAAGCATAATGCATGTTTTGGAATATTTGTTATTCTGTACAGGCTTCCTTCTTTTCACTCTGTCAATCAGGTTAGTATTGTAGAGTAACTACACTGCTCAAAAAAATGAATGAATGAAATATTCTTATTAAATACTTTTTTCTTTACATAGTTGAATGTGCTGACAACAAAATCACACAAAAATGATCAATGGAAATCAAATTTATCAACCCATGGAGGTCTGGATTTGGAGTCACACTCAAAATTAAAGTGGAAAACCACACTACAGGCTGATCCAACTTTGATGTAATGTCCTTAAAACAAGTCAAATTGAGGCTCAGTAGTGTGTGTGGCCTCCACGTGCCTGTATGACCTCCCTACAATGCCTGGGCATGCTCCTGATAAGGTGGCGGATGGTCTCCTGAGGGATCTCCTCCCAGACCTGGACTAAAGCATCCGCCAACTCCTGGACAGTCTGTGGTGCAACGTGGCGTTGGTGGATGGAGCAAGACATGATGTCCCAGATGTGCTCAATTGGATTCAGGTCTGGGGAATGGGCGGGCCAGTCCATAGCATCAATGCCTTCCTCTTGCAGGAACTGCTGACACACTCCAGCCACATGAGGTCTAGCATTGTCTTGCATTAGGGAGGAACCCAGGGCAACCGCACCAGCATATGGTCTCACAAGGGGTCTGAGGATCTCATCTCGGTACCTAATGGCAGTCAGGCTACCTCTGGCGAGCACATGGAGGGCTGTGCGGCCCCCCAAAGAATGCCACCCCACACCATGACTGACCCACCGCCAAACCGGTCATGATGGAGGATGTTGCAGGCAGCAGAACGTTCTCCACGGCGTCTCCAGACTCTGTCACGTCTGTCACATGTGCTCATGTGCTCAGTGTGAACCTGCTTTCATCTGTGAAGAGCACAGGGCGCCAGTGGCGAATTTGCCAATCTTGGTGTCCTCTGGCAAATGCCAAACGTCCTGCACGGTGTTGGGCTGTAAGCACAACCCCACCTGTGGACGTCGGGCCCATCATACCACCCTTATGGAGTCTGTTTCTGACCATTTGAGTAGACACATGCACATTTGTGGCCTGCTGGAGGTTCATTTTGCAGGGCTCTGGCAGTTTCCCACCTGCACCTCCTTGCACAAAGGCGGAGGTAGCGGTCTTGCTGCTGGGTTGTTGCCTCCTACGGCCTCCTCCACGTCTCCTGATGTACTGGCCTGTCTCCTGGTAGCGCCTCCATGCTCTGGACACTACGCTGACAGACACAGCAAACCTTCTTGCCACAGCTCGCATTGATGTGCCATCCTGGATGAGCTGCACTACCTGAGCCACTTGTGTGGGTTGTAGACTCCGTCTCATGCTACCACTAGAGGGCAAGCACCGCCAGCATTCAAATGTGACCAAAACATCAGCCAGGAAGCATAGAAACTGAGAAGTGGTCTGTGGTCACCACCTGCAGAACCACTCCTTTGTTGGGGGTGTCTTGCTAATTGCCTATAATTTCCACCTTTTGTCTATTCCATTTGCACAACAGCATGTGACATTTATTGCACTCAGGTTTGCTTCAAAGTGTGCATTTGATTTCACAGAAGTGTGATTGACTTGGAGTTACATTGTGTTGTTTAAGTGTTCCCTTTATTTTTTTGAGCAGTGTACAATGTTGTTGTCCATCCCCAGTTTTCTCCTATCACAGCCATTAAACTCTGCAACTGTTTTATATTCACCATTAGCGGTTTTCTTCCTCTCCAGCAACTGAGTGGACGCTAGTATCTTTGTACTGACTGGGTGTATTGATACACGATCCAAAGTATAATTAGTAACTTCACCATGCTATTCAAAGTCCCATCTACCAATAGTTGCCTTTCTTTGCGAAGCATTAGAAAACCTCCCTGGTCTTAGTGGTTGAATCTGTGTTTGAAATTAACTGAGGGACCTAATAAATAATTGTATGTGTGGGGTACAGAGATGAGGTAGTCATTGAAAAATAATGTTCAACACTTATTGCACACAGAGTGAGTCCATGCAACTTCTTATGTGACTTGTTAAGCAAATATTTACTCCTGAACTTATTTAGGCTTGCCATAAAAAAGGGGTTGAATACTTATTGATTCAAGACATTTCAGCTTTTCATTTGTAAAAATGTCTAAAAACATAATTTAACATTGACATTGTGGGGTATTGTGTGTAGAACAGTGACAAAACATCTTAATTTAATCTTAATTTTAAATTCAGGCTGTAACACAACAACATTTGGAAAAAGTCAAGGGGTGTGAATACTTTCTGAAGGCACTGTACCTTTTCTGTGCTGACTCGTCCTCTACATCTATGTCATCTTCATTCGCTTCATCACAGGTTTCATCGCAGCCTATAATATCTCTTGTGCTCCCCATTGCCACTAAATGTGCTGTCCTCATAGCCACACCAGAGTCCAGATTGGTACGGTTTAACTGGTCAGGGAAGGCATCAGATTCAATATCTGATTCCTGAGGAATGTCAGAGGAGGAAACTGCACAGACAAAAACAAATACGTTAAATAAATTGAATATCTGCCAGGCTGTTCTGAATACTTCTCATATCCCTAATTTACATTTTAATCTGTCAAATTGTTTATTATTTGGCTAATCCATCCAAGTTTAAATCCCTTTAAAATGAACAAGAAAGGTAAGGAACATGGTGAGAGGAAGTTCCTGCACATAAATCAGATCATTTTTTATGGAATGGTCTGCCTATCCATGTGAGAGATGCAGACTCGGTCTCAACCTTTAAGTCTTTATTGAAGACTCATCTCATCAGTAGGTCCTATGATTGAGTGTAGTCTGGCCCAGGAGTGTGAAGGTGAACGGAAAGGCACTGGAGCAACGAACCGCCCTTGCTGTCTCTGCCTGTCCGGTTCCCCTCTCTCCACTGGGATTCTCTGCCTCTAACCCTATTACAGGGGCTGTGTCACTGGCTTACTGGTGCTCTTCCATGCCGTCCCTAGGAGGGGTGCGTCACTTGAGTGGGTTGAGTCACTGACATGATCTTCCTGTCCGGGTTGGCGCCCCCCTTGGGTTTGTGCTGTGGGGGAGATCTTTGTGGGCTATACTCGGCCTTGTCTCAGGGTGGTAAGTTGGTGGTTGAAGGTATCCCTCTAGTGGTGTGGGGGCTGTGCTTTGGCAAAGTGGGTGGGGTTATATCCTGCCTGTTTGGCCCTGTCCGGGGGTATCGTCAGTGTCTCCCAACCCCTCCTGTCTCAACCTCCAGTATTTATGCTGCAATAGTTTGTGTCGGGGGGCTAGGGTCAGTCTGTTATATCTGGAGAATTTCTCCAGTCTTATCCGGTGTCCTGTGTGAATTTAAGTATGCTCTCTCTAATTCTCTCTTACTTTTTCTCTCTTTCTTTCTTTCTTTCTCTTTCTCTCTCTCGGAGGACCTGAGTCCTAGGACCATGCCTCAGGACTACCTGGCCTGATTACTCCTTGCTGTGCCCAGTCCACCTGGTCGTGCTGCTGCTTCAGTTTCAACTGTTCTGCCTGCGGCTATGGAACCCTGACCTGTTCACCGGACGTGCTACCTGTCCCAGACCTGCTGTTTTCAACTCTCTAGACACAGCAGGAGCGGGAGAGATACTCTGAATGATCGGCTATGAAAAGCCAACTGACATTTACTCCTGAGGTGCTGACCTGTTGCACCCTCTACAACCACTGTGATTATTATTATTTGACCCTGCTGGTCATCTATGAACATTTGAACAACTTGGCCATGTTCTGCTATAATCTCCAACCGGCACAGCCAGAAGAGGACTGGCCACCCCTCATAGCCTGGTTCCTCTCTAGGTTTCTTCCTAGGTTCCGGCCTTTCTAGGCAGTTTTTTGTAGTCACTGTGCTTCTACACCTGCATTGCTTGCTGTTTGGGGTTTTAGGCTGGGTGTCTGTACAGCACTTTGTGACATCAGCTGATGTAAGAAGGGCTTTATAAATACATTTGATTGATTGATCCTCAGATGCAGTTGTTACATCAATAAACCTTATCTGACCATGTGGCGCTAAAATGATTGGTATAAAAAATGAGTAATTTTCTATGAACTTACTGTTTGTGTACAATGTTCTGCATTGTTTGTAATTCTGGAGCAGAAACTGGAGATCTTCTGAGTGAGAGAAAGATTGCAGGCATTCATCCAGGCCAGAGGAGCCAGCACTCAGCAACAATGCAGTCTAGGGAAAAGAGGGACACAAATAAAATGCCAAAATAGATTCCAGGCCAACTACAGTTATTAATTTGAATGCTGTCTTACAAGACTGTCTTACAAAAGTGATTTCTGCACCTGCTTAAAGTCTGGTAGTGTAAGCAGCTCTTCCAACCTAGTGAGGAAGTCACAGACCAGTTCCTGAAGCGCTTTGTCAAAATCAGGTCTGAATTCCTCAAGGAACACCACCTAAAAAGATGGAGTCAGTGAGATAATGCAAAAGGAAAACGGTTAGCCTACTTAATGATTGGTTGGGAGACCCTGCATGATCCTACTTTGGGTGCCAAGTCTTTTTCTTCTCTCTTGCCAGGGTCTACTAGTTATGACTTATCATACAACAAAATGCAATTTTTAAAGGACATTATTACTAGGTTCTCCCTGGCTGTACCATCGATCCAGTCAAGCCATATGGCAGAGACTGCCTTTCCAAACTGCCTCAACTATCTGAAGCTGACTAGACACCATTCACTTTCCATTTTGATTATTTGCTGTGCAGGTTTGTTTTGCTTTTGAAGTGTTTTGAGATTATATTTTGTAATGAGAAGCGCTATATAAGCAAAATAAATTATTATTAGGTTGAGTCAGGCTAAAGAAAATGTTAAACTAAAACAGGTTCAAGACAAGCTTGACATGAACAGCTACTTACTTGAACGAAGTGTTCACGCTCAACTGGGTCTGTAATCAAGCTTTGGGTGAGCTTGGCGAAGTTACCTTCAGGTGATTCCATGCCTGCATCATAGGACTGTAAAACAATGTGGAAAACACACTGAAACCGGACGGTCATTTTTACACTTTGTGTTAAAGGGGGTGACAAATGGCACACAACTGTCCATACCAACAAACTTAAGCTCTTGATTTTAATGTGGCTGAATTATCAGGGTGTTAATTCTCATTTAAGTGTCCAGCAGGGGGGAAAAAAGTTCAAATATTGGCATTGTACTATGACATTTGATTTACCAACCTGAACCTGTGCAAGTTGAGAAGACTTTATAGAATAAAGGAGGGTTTGGAGGCTAACAGGGTGTTCAGCAGAAAATCGCCCCAAAGTTACCTGCAAGAAAAGTGGTGATGGAGTCTGATACTTTGCATAAAACTATTCTCTGCACTTCACCAATTGAAGTGATCCTGTATGAAAGATTAGACAGAATTTCTTACCCTTGCTCTCAGCCCCAAAATAAGAAGGGTCCTCTGTCTGTCAGTCATAAGTTCTGGGACAGTTTGTGTTACCACGGTCACAAACTCCTCTAATTTTCCATAGTGCTTAATGGCCCTCTGTTGTGATACCTGCCACATAAATGCAGACATCAGTCGTAGAGGTGGGACCAAAAGGCGCAGGGAGGAGAGAGGGATGGGGGAATCTATAATGTGAAAAGCACAGTGTGTTACTGTTAGATGGCTAGTTAAATCAATTACGTTTAGCTATGCATATCTTAGCTACCGTTATGTCATAATAACATTGTCATAACAAATTTCATAACAATCCCAGCAGACAATAGCTTCCGCGGAATGTGCATGTGGACACTCAATAACATAATAATAGCGAGCTAGCTAGTCAATAACATATTATAAACTTGGTGGATGGAACCCTGTAATGCTGATTGGCTGACAGCCGTGGTATATCAGACCGTATACCACAGGTATGACAAAATATGTATTTTTACTGCTCTAATTACCTTGGAAACCAGTTTATAATAGCAATAAGGCACCTCAGGGGTTTGTGGTATATTGCCAATATACAACGGCTAAGGGCTGTATCCAGGCACTCCGCGTTGCGTCGTGATGAAAAACAGCCCTTAGCCGTGGTATATTGGCCATATACCACAACCCCTCGGTCTTATTGCTTTAAAATATCGAAAGGCACAGCTAGCTAACGTTAGATATACAAGAGGTTTTGCTAGAAACCGCACAATAGCTAGCTAGATATCCAGCTACTTCCTTGACGTCAGGGTCGTTTTCACTAGACACCAAGTGCTAGAAAACTGACCGAAACGTGGAGCGACGACCCGAATTTGTCCAATTAGAAACGCTCGTTTACATGTTCCGTTGCAAAACGTTTAGCTACGGGTTGTTCCTATACGACCCTGGTCATAGCTAGCTAGCGAACTGGTTATTACGCCCACCTAGTTTAGAAAGCTAGCTAGCAAACACACAATATTGTTTTCTATCTTGCAAGTTACCACCAATACCGTATACATACCCATTATGGCCCATGTGCCAATCAATATCTTAGCTACCTTAGCTAGTGAGCGCCGCATGAGACGGTAGAAAGTAAATCTAGCTAGCTAATGTTACCACCATAAAAGAGGATGTGAAACCTTTGCCACCAAGTACAATTTTAACGTCAGTGTCCAAAAAGTCTTCAAAATAAAAGTCATAAATTATGCTAAATGTGTAATATTTAACTATCAAGCTATTCAATATATGTATTTATGAACTTGATTATTGCCAATACAATCTGCATTTTAGTTATTACTAACTGTATTTCCATGTAACCATTAACTTCATCATTAGTATAATAAGAGGTCTAAGACATCTGTAACAAGGGCATTGTAGACTAACATTAGACATCTACATCATCATACCATTATAGACCATATCTGTCTAAAATAGTATGCCTACTAATCACTTCCTCATGCTGTGATTGTGAATTGAATAGTAATAATCAATGGCAGCCTAAGATGTGTCCCTATCAAGGAAAACTATGTAAGGGTAGGGCTTACATCCGTTATATACTTATATGTTTTATTATGCGAGCCACTTGACCTACTGAAGCTTCATGGGAGTGGAGTCATAATTCTCTGTGACATGTCAGACCAAGGGACCATAGGGAATTTGGTAATTTCTGATAGTTGAAAAGGTATCCACAAATGTGTTTACCTGTGTTGTTCATGATGCCTCTCCATTGATAATCACTTTGTGCCAAAATAGAGCACGGCAGTCACACACACTAAACCCTGTTCATATAATTCACTGTACAATATTCAGGAAGTAAATGCTGATTGTACCCACAATTCTATGAAACTGTATGGAAGAGGGTGAATGTTTTCAGAAGTCGTGTGTTGTGAGTAGGGTTGCACATTTTGGGGAATATTCAGAGGTGGAAACTTTCCGTGGGAATTAACGGAATATATGCAAAGTAATATTAATACCACTTAATTGTAGATGTTTTTTGCATTGGATATATTTACCATATATGGAGACAGAAACATAAACCTTTTACCTTATCATAAGTAGACATAATTGCAAATGATTAAATCCTAACAATAGAAAAAAAAAAAAAAAAATTTGTTACAAATTGAACTTTAATTAAATTAGTTGACTCTTCACATGGGATGATTTCACTGAACAACAAAAGAAAGGGAATATTGAATGATCCCCAATGATCCATCGCATCTCCCAAAAATGTTTTCAACATACATCTGTAAAATTATAGTCTAGAAACTAAATCTTTGGTTCCTCTCAGATTAAATCCTCTTCCTCTCAGGCTTCCTCCTCAGACTCTGAGGCCTCATCTTCACTGTCACTTTCCAACCTTGTTGAGGATGGCTCGTTGTCAGGCTCAAAAAGCCAAAAATTTGCAGGATGGCCACCAATTTTTCAACCCTTGTATTGGTCAGTCTGTTGCGTGCTTTGGTGTGTGTGTGTTCCCAAACAAGGACCAGTTGCGCTCTGAGGCGGCTGATGTTGGTGGGATTTGGAGGATGATGGAGGCAACAGGGGAAAGAGCCTCAGAAACACAAAGTCCCATCCAGTAGGTGGCTGATGAGATATGTTGGCACGACTGCCTCATTGCATCTCCATCCCGAAGCCCTTGCTTGGAAGTGTACTTTGCCAGACTGCCAAGAACCTTGCCCTTATCCAGGCCAAGGTGGCGAGACATGGTAGTGATGACACCATAGGCCTTGTTGATCTCTGCACCAGACAGGATGCTCTTGCCAGCATACTTAGGGTCCAACATGTACGCTGCGGTGTGTATGGGCTTCAGGCAGAAGTCTTCACGCTTTTTGATGTATTTCAGACCTGCAGTTTCCTCTGCTTGGATTTACAGTGAAGTGGGCAGGGCAGTACGGATTTCTTCTCTTACATCTGCAAGCAGAGTCTGAACATCAGACAGGATGGTATTGTCTCCCTTAATCCGTGCCATGCCTACTGCTATAGTTTTCAGGAGTTTCAGGCTGCTTACAACTCTCTCCCAAAATACATAATCCAGGAGGATCCTGTTGATGGGGCTGTCCATATCGGCAGACTGATATGGCCATTTCTTGGAGACTCCTTCCCCTCCAGGAAGACTGTCAAACATGATGACACCACCCCAACGGGTGTTGCTGGGCAGCTTCAATGTGGTGCTCTTATTCTTCTCACTTTGCTTGGTGAGGTAGATTGCTGYTATAACTTGATGACCCTTCACATACCTAACCAGTTCCTTGGCTCTCGTAGTGTATCCGTTTTCAGTGCCATGATGTACTCGAGGAGCAGATTCAATGCATGAGCAGCACAGCCAATGGGTGTGATGCGAGGGTAGGATTCCTCCACTTTAGACCAAACAGCCTTCATGTTCGCAGCATTGTCTGTCACCAGTGCAAATACCTTCTGTGTTCCAAGGTCATTGATGACTGCCTTCAGCTCATCTGCAATGTAGAGTCTGGTGTGTGTTGTCCCTAGTGTCTGTGCTCTTGTAGAATACTGGTCGAAGGGTGGAGATTATGTAGTTAATTATTCCTTGCCCACAAACATTCGATCACCCATCAGAGATGATTGCAATACAGTCTGCTTTCTCTATGATTTGCTTGACCTTTACTTGAACTCTGTTGAACTCTGCATCCAGCAAATGAGTAGATAAAGTATATCTGGTTGGACAGGTGTTTGCTGGGCGAAGAATATTCAGAAATCTCTTCCAATACACATTGCCTGTGAGCATCAGAGGTGAACCAGTTGCATACACAGCTCGAGCAAGACATTCATCAGCCTTTCTTTGACTACGTTCCTCCATTGAGTAAAAAAAACTTCGGATTCCAGGAGGACCATGAGCTGTTGCTATCGATTAAGGTGTCTGATTCATCATTTTCACATCAAATAGAAGTAGAGGGACTTTTGTCAGAGGTTGCTTGTTGTGAGTGCTGAGGGAACTTTATGCACTTGGCCAGATTATTCTGCATCTTTGTTCCATTCTTCACATATGATTTGGCACAGTATTTGCAAATGTACACAGCTTTTCCTTCTACATTAGCTGCAGTGAAATGTCTCCACACATTAGACAGTGACATTTTCCTGTAAAGATTAGAAAAAAAGAGTTTAAGAAAAAACCAAATACAATTCCATGTACAGATATAGTTAAGCAATTAGATTAAACAACTCCTTTGTAAGATAAATGTTTTAAAATGAAATATGTATGGAAACAGGTGAATTAACACTCCTCAGTTAGCAGGCTCAAATAAGCTAACACCCACATGGTAGCAAAAACTAACTAGCATAAATTGTTAACAAGTTAGAAATGATTTAAACACACTTTGCTGTAGGCTACTGTTTACTAGTTAACAAAAAATATTTTATGTCATAAAATATATTCACCCCACCCAGTATTGTAATGAAAACTTACCAGAAAGCATGTAGTCCTTGGCTCAGACAGTGTAGTAGTGTGGGTCCAATAGCATCTCATTAGTGTGCAAGACCTTGAGAATCAGCTGTACATGTGATGGAAGAATGCACTGTGCATGCAGAGGGTTGCAATTCCATTGAATTGGGGATAGTTTAACCAAAATATGCCACAAGACCATTAGAAATGCCGTATGTGTTTCCCACAAAAAAGTTAACTTTTATGAGCCACTTTTTTGATGATTTTAGCAAAATTCCCAAATTCCGGGCTTAACTTCCCATGGAAAGTTTCTGACCCTTTGCAACCTAGTTGTGAGCAGGCAATAACCCAGAAAACAGAATATACAACCTAATAGTGTTGCGATAGCATGTGATTGTGCAGGTTGGTCACATGTAACACAGAGAGAGCACAGTGCTGATGCCCTAAAAAATAAATAAATAGAGCTTTAGTATTAAAACCTTTAATAATAGGTATAACAAAGAATATCAACCCTCCAAATATAACACCAGGAAATACACTTTTCTAGATTCCTTGAAAGTCTAGAAATACACTTATCAAATAACACATTATCATTATTACTGTTAAGAGTAAATACTTATATTACAATTGCACATGCATTTCACCAGTTCAACCTCTATCCATGACTACCGCTCCTATTACATAAACATGTCTACATGCAACAGCTCTACATTTTATAATACATCTGTAAGGAATAATATTTGATGAAGAAAAACAGAACATCACATGAAACTATAAAGTAGCTTCTTAACTGGTCCGGTAACCTTGGCAACCAAATCAGCTACTTGATGAGGTTCTGAGACATGATGTATAGAGAAGAACTAGAGTCTACACCCTTCACCTTCCAAAGCCCCTCCCCATCCGTGAATGACCATTGCCGACGTTTTTGGAAAACCTACACAGACAATTCCTTTGTTTCTGTGTTAATGATAAATTGTTAGTTGTTCCAATTCAATTCCGTGCATGAAGCCATTGCAGAGGGTTTGTTTGAAACCTACAATGAAAAATGCAGTTTTTCCATGTTAACAAAATTAGAACACCCATTAATCTCTCTGGACTAGTATTGATCTTTCCCCATAACTTGCTGCTTCCCTAGCGAATTGCACTCCCAACTACCTCTAAGAGGATACTCAAAAGTGGAGGTAGGGCCGGGGGGGGGGGGGTATTGGGAATTTTTCGTGCGCAGGGCAGCGTTCAACAATTTGAAGGACCACCTCCTAGGATCTCTCATGCATAGCCTACGGGACATGCCAACATGTGCCAACATTTTTATGTTAAGGCTGTCATGATAGATTGCTGGTACGGCCACATGTCCAGCCACGGCGGCCACATGTCCAGCCATGGCGGCCGCATGTCCAGCCATGGCRGTCGCATGTCCAGYCATGGCASTCGCATTAGTAGGATTCTCCTTCATRTGATAGCTTGGTTGTGAAYTGCGCTTGGAATTATTCGGGCAACGAGGMCGTGAATAAGGCTTCTGYCCTGAATGAACTAGCAAATGTTTCTTTAAGCAAGTTTTCCGGATAAAACTCCTTCCACATTCATTACAAGTGAARGGACGCTCTCCAGTATGCCCACGCATGTGGACRACTAAATGGCTCGACTTAGTAAAACGTTTGTCACACTCTTTGCATTGGTAGGGTTTCTCCCCAGTGTGAAAGCGCTGGTGTACCTGCAGATTCCCTGCTGACTGAAAGGTCTTCCCACACACAGAGCACATGTAGGGTCTCTCCCCTGTGTGGATCCTTATGTGCACATTGAGATTACCTTTYTGRGTGAAACATTTWCCACAGTAGGAGCAGGGGAAGGGACGATAATTCAAATGAGTACGMACGTGATCCTTAAGGCGTCGGTTTGTTACAAAGGACTTTCCACATTGGTGACAATGGTGAGTTTTCGGAAGCTGCAATCCTTTCTTCTTCTTTGGAAGGTGYGACGATGGCCTCAGATCCGACCTCTTGTGGGCTTCCACGTGGTGYACGAGGCTGGGCAAGTTGCTGAAKGTAATTCCACATGTGTGACAGTCAAGAGTTTGGGSGAYTCCGTGAATTTTTTCGTGAGCATGCAGTTGATCCATTTCGGAAAAGGCCATTGCGCAATGACGGCACTGGAATGGTTGTTGCTGTGGCGTCTTAAAACTCTTCCCGCTCTGTGGACAGATGTACATGACTTCGTTGTGTGGACACTGGTGTCTCAATTTCTCMCGCAGAGAACCAAACTCTCTCCAGCACTTSRGACAGCTAAAGGCAGTGCCCACACATTGCATCCTCTTATGATTTGACAGACTTGTAAAGAATTTGAATCTATTCCCGCAGTTGGAGCACTTGTATGGATTATCCCCACAGTGAATTTGCTGGTGTTGGACAAGTTGAGACTGATAATTAAAGCACTTCCCACACTGAGGACACTGGTGGAAAATGTTCATGTGTGATGAATTGGAAGTAGATGGGGCACACTCATTTGAAGCTGAAGAAAGGGGAGTCAACACCTGAAACGATACCCCTGCAACGGTGTCTGCGGAAAAATGAATACAAATATTGAACTCATGAGGAAGTTTCCCCTACCATTGCCCCACAATGGTCAGCTGAGGCTATCCAAAGGGTAAATGTACTTGACTAAAAGTCTGTGAGGTCTCACCTGTATCACCACCTTGCATGACACTGGTAGGAGAAAGACCAGAACCAGCCCTGTGAAAGGCAACAAACACTGGGTTAAGTGGTAAGTTTGTTTGATAGACTGTCCAAATCCAAATGGTTATTTACCAACTGTACCATTTGAAACAACAAAAATACATTTATTCTCATACCTTTTCTGTTTTGGGTCGTCCTCTACATCAATGTCATCTTCATTCCCTTCATCACAGGTTTCATCGCAGCCTATAATATCTCTTGTGCTCCCCATTTCCACTAAATGTGATGCCAACTCCATCCTTTGGCAGTCTCTGCTTTGTATCCCAGTCCTCATCCCCACACCAGTGTCCAGATTGGTACGGTTTAACTGGTCAGGGAAAGCATCAGATTCAATATCTGATTCCTGAGGAATGTCAGAGGAGGAAACTGCACAGACAAAAACAAATACATTAAAAACACACTTTTTTATCTAGGTGACTGTTCTGAACACAGAGGCAAAACTTCTCAAATCCATAAATTACATTTTAATCCGTCACTTTATTTGACTAATCCTTCCAACTTTAAATCCCTTTCAAATGAACAAGGAAGGTAAGGAACATGGTGAGAGGAACTTCCTGCACATAAATCATATTATTCTCCTCAGATGCAGTTGTTATATCAATAAACCTTATCTGACCATGTGGTGCTAAAATGATGCATGAAAAATTTATAATTTTCTATGAACTTACTGTTTGTGTACAATGTTCTGCATTGTTTGTAATTCTGGAGCAGAAACTGGAGATCTTCTGAGTGAGAGAAAGATTGCAGGCATTCATCCAGGCCAGAGGAGCCAGCACTCAGCAACAATGCAGTCTAGGGAAAAGAGGGACACAAATAAAATGCCAAAATAGATTCCAGGCCAACTACAGTTATTCATTTGAATGCCGTTGTCTCAAGACAATCTTACGAAAGTGATTTCTGCACCTGCTTAAAGTCTGGTAGTGTAAGCAGCTCTTCCAGCCGAGTGAGGAAGTCACAGACCAGTTCCTGAAGCACTTGGTCAAAATCAGGTCTGAATTCTTCAGGAAACACCACCTGAAAAGATAGAGAGTCAGTGAGATAATGCAAAAGGGAAAATAATTATATCAATGAATTATTGTTTGAGAGACCCTGCATGATCCTAGCCTGGGTACCAAGCCTGTTTCTGATGTCTTGGCACTCAGGCTAGCACAATCCAGTACGCAAAGAACAGAAATCAGTGTTGTGGCATGTAAGGCTGCATGTTGTGGCACTTTTGACCAATCACACCAGATTTTTTCACATCAGATCTGATTGGTCAAAATACCAATTACTGGAAAAAAAATCTGAATTGGGCTGTCTGTGTAAACACAGCACAGACAAATTAATGTTAGTGAATGACTAGTTATGATTTCTAGTAGCGTAGGCCTATTCACTATTCAAATGCTATCTTGTTGACTAACAATCTTACCGAATCTCAACTCAACTATATTCTCCACAAACATCATAACTATAACTTGAGTTAGGCCAGAGAAAATGTTCAAGTAAAGGCCCGCACAGACTGCATGATTTTAGCCGCCTTATGACACGATTTTGCCATCCAGACAAAATGTCCACATTGTGGGTAAATTCTTAGGTCGTAAACAATTGTCGGACGTCTTGGCTTGATCAATGTGACAGGGTCTGCCGATTAAAGGAAAACTCCACTCTTTTGGTATTTGTTTCATTAGTCCATTGTTGATGTAGCCCCAAAATGTTTTGTATGTCAGCAATCGAGTTAAGATGTATAACTTTCAAAATACAGCTGAGTTTTGCATCATCATATGATGCTGCGTTTTGGTATTTGTGTATTTCGAAAGTTCTATATCTTGAAAACTCGATTGCTGACATGTGCCCTCCAAGCTCACCACTAAGCTAAGGACCCTGGGATTAAACACCTCCCTCTGCAACTGGATCCTGAACCTCCTGACGGGCCGCCCCCCAGGTGGTGAGGGTAGGCAACAACACATCCGCCATGCAGACCCTCTACACGGGGGCCCCTCAGGGGTGCGTGCTTAGTCCCCACCTGTACTCCCTGTTCACCCACGACTGTGTGGCCGCTCACAACTCAAACACCATCATTAAGTTTGCCGATAACATAACGGTGGTAGGCCTGATCACTGACGATGATGAGACAGCCTACAGGGCGCTACAGAGAGCAGTGCGTACGGCAGAGCTCCCTGCCATCCAGGACCTCTATACCAGGCAGTGTCAGAGGAAGGCCCTAAAAATGGTCAAAGACACCAACCACCCAAGTCATAGACTGTTGTCTCTGCTTCCGCACAGCAAGCGGTACTGATGCACCAAGTCTGTAACCAACAGGACCCTGAACAGCTTCTACCCCCAAGCCATAAGACTGTTAAATAGTTAATCAATAGCTACACAGAGTATCTGCATTGAACTCTTAAATCATCACAGCATGCTGCTTTTACTATCTATTATCTATCCTGTAGCAGTTAGGAAGGCACAGCTACACTGTGCCTACTCTCCCACTTACACTGTTTCTCTCTCCTTCCACAGACTCCCTGGAAGGGGAGTTACAGACTCTGCCAGTGAGGCCACACCACCGCAAGAGACTACAGGTGGCCGACATCTTCAACCACCCTCTTGCCTGAACTGCTTGTGGACTAGAACGCAAGAGACACTAAAAGCTAAAGCATCTGAAACTTTTACTCTTTTGTTGTGTGTTTACTCATTGCCGCTTGTGTAGTCGGGCACACCCCACTCTTCCCGACATATGATGGAGAATGCAGACATCTGAGTAAAAACACAACTTATTGCATTTTCTTTCAACTTTTTTTTTGTGCAAGAGCGGAACCCTGTCTAATCCTGGAGTTGGAAACTTGGAAAACATGCTGGGATAACTCATAAATCTTCATGGAGTCAGCCAACAGATCTCTGATACCATGGTAGAAGGCATGGCCGGCTCGTACAACAGATTACCCACCTCAAAGGTACCCTGGAAGATCAGAGGCCTGTTGGAACAGCTTAGGGGTCCAGTCCCTCTTCGCTCACCCGCCAGTAAGGCAAGAGAGACACTCACTAAGATAACTGACGCTGATGACCCAGAGGCTTTTCTCTTGATGTTTGAGAGTGGCAGAGAGAGAGAGTTATGGGACCGGATGACATGGCCGCTCTTGTAGCCCGTATCTCACAGGAGAGGCCCAACAAGGCTATCAGGATCTGGGGACAGTAGGGGTCATTAACTATGACCGTTTGAAGGAGGAGATCCTGAGCAGATTAAGGCTCAACCCCTTTGCAATGCGCCCACCGGTTCAGAACCTGGGAATAACAAGCTGGCCAGGTACCCCGGGCCCAATTATACCACCGAAGGCGGCTTGGGAAAAAATGGTCTGAAGCCATAAGGCCTGGACCAGTTCATGAGAGGCCTTCCCTATGATCTGCACAAAGCAGCCACCCAACAATGCCCTCAGACTTACCAGGACATGATTTAGCTGGTGGAAAGGTTGGGGGCTTCAAAAGATGCACTTAAGTCAAACTAACAGGAATGACCTTCACCTATGAAGAAACAACCGGACAACCTTTTTCCTCAAGAAAATATGAGCCTCCCAAAACTGCCGCTTACTTCCCAGCCAGAGAAGAGCGACATAATGTTGTCTGGTGCGGAAAATGTGAGGCCAAGGGTACCCTACTCGACTAACAGCGATTGCCACTTGTGGGACCTGAGGGAGGAGGGAAGTGAGGTACCTGCTCGCTAGTATCTAGTGCAGGTGGGCTCACATAACCTATTCTGGCAGAGCAGTCACGCTGACGCGGCCAGAATAGATTCCTGTAGGGGGTCTTCGAAACCACAACACCATACCCCTCACCTGCATCCATGGGGACACACCAAAGACATCCCACATCCGGTTCAACACTGATTGTGGGGCATGGACGGTCATTGCAGGGGTGATGACAGAATTGACAACCCCTCTGCTCCCGAGTCGAAACTGCCTGGGATTTGAGTCTTTGAGGCTGCTGGGGTAAGCAAAAATTCATTTCGCACTACCTCTGCTCTTCACCACACCCATAGACCCAAGTCTTTGCTGCCTGTTCTGAAGGGTCAACATACTAAAAAACATTCTCGCCAGCAGAGATCAGTAAAGGTGCTGCTGGGTGATGCCACACAACCAGACCAGCCTGAGGACAACGGAGATACCACTGATGTGGAAGGTGAGCCTCCCCTACATATCAATGACTTCTCAGTTCTGTTGCAGGGCCGTTTTGGTGATGCCCAGAGACCAAAACCTCGCAAATGCCCTTTGGTGACTCCTTACATTGCCCTTCATCAAGGGCTACTCTATAGGTTAAAGAAGTAGGCGAATAACTTATATCCTCCTAGTGCCCAAAGTGTATGTTCCAGTTGTTCTCCAACTGGCCAACTCTCACATCTTGGGCACTCATCTGGGTGAGGAAAAGACATGGGAACAAATCCTACAGAAGTTTTACTGGCCCGGGAATCTACATGTCTGTCTCACAGTACTGTCAGAGGTTTCCCACCTGTCAGCAGACATCCCCAGTAGGGCGTACCCCGCTACCTATCATTGAGACCCCATTTGATAGACTAAGGATAGACCTAGTTGGACCTCTCCCAAAGTCTGGGAAAGGATACCGATATATCCTGGTGGTGGTAGACTATGCCACCAGGTACCCAGAGGCAATTACCCTATGAACCATCACTACCAAGGCCATAGCCAAGGAGTTGGTACATATGTTCGCAAGGGTGGGCCTTCCTAGAGTTCAATCCTGGTGACCGAGTGCGCCTTCTTCCCACCACAGAAAGCAAGTTCCTCGCCCGGTGGCAGCAGCCCTACGCAGTCATGGAGAAACTAGACCCAATGACGTACGGGATAAACCAGCCAGATCGAGAGCAAGTATATCACATCAACCTTCTGAAGAAGTGGGAGGAGGATGATGTTACTTTGGCCTTTGTCTCCAGAGCTTCCTCGGGAAATACCCAGAGATGTCATAAACATGGGCCAAGACCTTACTCCCCAACAACTCCAAGAGGTAAGACACTTTGTTGATCAGTACACGGATACATTTACCTCTTTGCCAGGGCGGACAGATGTGCTAGAGCAGGATATCCTTATGCTACCTGGGAAGACTGTACACGTCAAGCCGTATAGGGTCCTTGAAACTCATCGCAAAGCCGTCTGCGCCGAGGTCAAAAATGTGTGCGAGTTGGATGCCATAGAGGAGTCAAAAAGTCAGAGGGCCAGCCCTATCGTCCTGGTATCCAAGCAACTGACCTCATCCAACCACCAAGACTCAGGTGAGAGCCTTCATGGGACTGGCCAGTTACTACCGGCGGTTTATTCTGTGGATCTTCAAACCTCGCTCTGTTCAGGACCAGTCCTGAGGTCACCAGACTACTCCAAGCCTTTCGTCGTCCAAACAGACGCCTCTGAAACTGGACAAGGAGCCGTCCAGTCCCAGGTCTGGGATGGTTAAGAACATTATGCTTTATTTATCAGTCAAAAGCTCCTACCCAGGGAACGGAAGTATGCTACCGCAGAAAAATAATATCTGGAAAATAATGTCTGGCTATAAAATAGGCTGCCTGCTCCCGATCCTACCATTTCATGGGAAGGCAGTTCACCCTGGAGACAGACCATGCACCCTTGCAGTGGATGGCCAAGGACCCCAATGACCGGGTGACTCACTGGTTCCTCGAGTTCCAACCATACAACTTTGTGGTTTGACACAGACCAGGGTCTGCTCATGGGAACGCTGATGCCCTCTCCCGGCTCCATTTTCTCTTCTCTTCCACCAATTCGTTTCATGGCTCGGAGTTAAAGGGAGGGCTGTGTGGCACCATGAGAGGCATGGGCATAGGTTTGGCTGAAGGACTCTCAGTGCAGCAACATGGACAGAGCCACCCACCTTAGCACAGGAGAGAGGTGCGCTCACTTCAGCCCCATGGACAATGGCACTCAGTTCAGCACTGTGCAAGGCTGCACTACCTTCAGCACCAGGCCAGCCGAAGACAGCCAGAGCGCTGCTCACCCAACACACCTGTGCAGGATTACTAATCAGCACACCTGCAAGGAATTCCCTAATCAACTGACTGGCACAAGAGTGCAGGCTGGACCTAACTCAAGTGAGCAGTTAGGAAGACACAGCATGCCTACTCTCCCCTTCCACAGACCTCTTAGAAGGAGTGTTACGTACTCTGCCAGTGAAGCCACACCGCCGCAAGAGACTACAGGTGGCCGCCGTCTTCAAACACCATCTGGACTGAACGGTTTGTGGACTACAATGCCAGAGACACAAAAACCTAATGTAAAAGCATCTAAAACTTGAACTCATGTTTACACTCATTGCTGCTTGTGTAGTCGGGCACAACCCACTCTTCCCGACAGTACCCCGTGTATATAGCCAAGTTATTGTTACTCATTGTAATTATTTCTAATTTATATTATTTCTCTACATTGTTGGAAAGGGACACATTATCAGAACCTTGCATAATGCACATTCACTAATAATGACTAACTTAACGTAGCAGGCATTAGGCTACAGAAAATTACACAGGTTAAATCAAGCTTTAATTATACAGCACATTTCAGCCATGGAATGCAATAATGTTCCTCACAATTTTTTTTTTTTTTAAATGCTATATTTACTACACAACAAGAGGATGAATAACAAACTGAACAACTAAAAAGCACCCCAAGTAAAAGCAAAGCTAAAAAGGTGTGTTTTAAGATCTTAAAAAAAAAAAATCACAGTTTCGGCCCTCCTCAGGTTCTCTGGCAGGCTATTCCAGAGGCTGGGGGCATAGTAACTAAAGGCTGCCTCTCCATGACTCCTGGTTCTAGGCTTTGGGATAGTTTAAAGGCCAGTGCACCAGAGGACCTGAGGGACCTACTGTACTGGACACATAACCCACCTCTCCAGTCTGTTCAGAAGGACATCATGGTCAACAGTGTTGAATGCAGCACTTAGATGCACAAGATGCTCTCTCAGAATATCACAATGGACCTGTAACTTTTACTACTTACGCTCCTCCTTTTTGCAATTTCTCTTTCATTTATTAGTTTCCTCTTTCAAATGCAAATAGCAAGTTGAAACCGCTTGTCAAGGAGGAAGACGTGATCTCTCATCTTTGTTGTTGTGAGTGACAGGGAGAGTGGCTTGGTGTGTGTAAACAAGAGGAAGAGGTGAAGTGATCAGTTTCACGCAAGCTAAAATCTGTCAAAAATAAGCCCAATGCGTTTCAAATGGGCTTATAGTGGACCTAAGCTTGCTTTCGGGACAACAACCCCAATTGTTAGGGCGAAGACATGCATCTCATCATTACATACAGATCTCTGGTGTAAAATGGGAAGGCGCACACATCACAGAGCGAAGGAGACGAGACCAAAAAGACATGAAAACAAGTGGACATAAACACTCAAAAATGAAAAATTATAAACACTTGATTCTTGCGATACAGTTACTTGGAATATCGTACAAAACATAATTTCAAATTATTTTGATTTAGTCGCCCAGCCCTACAATGGACTAATAAAACAAATACCAAAAGATAGTTTTTGGGTGGAATTTTCCTTTAAATACCTCTACTTTTCCTAAGCTCCGAAAAAGTTATGGCAGTATCAATAAGAAAACGACCAGCAATGACGCCATAAATAACATTTTTTTTTTTTTTAATCACACTTTGTAGAATGAAAGCTTGGTGCAAGTAATTGGCTCTGTAGTTATAAATAACCATCACACCTTGAATGTCAAAATTGCAATGCTTTTATTGAGTAATGCCAATGATTATGCTACGGGGCTTATATTCGGCATTAGCGTTTCCATGTTGTGATGAGCCTCTTCAATTCAAGAATTTAGCTTTTTATTACAAGGACCGCTCAGTCACAGAGGTAGGAGGAGCATTGTCTGTCAATCAACATAGCAACAGCTTGTTGTTTTTCTTTTGACACCAATGCTTGATACGCCCAGTTGACGTAGCCTAAGTCGACTGACATAGCCTCGCAAGCCAATCGCAGAATATGACAACAGAACTGAGTTAAACCGTACAACCCAGCCAGGTTGATGTCAAGATTTTAATTTGGTCACGTTGCACAGTGTGACATGTAATAATCGTAAAAGACTGAATCTGACGTAGTGTGGGAAGGCCTTGTAGGTTCAAGACAAGCTTGGCATTAACAGCTACTTACTTGGACGAAGTGTTCACGCTCAACCGGGTCTATAATCAAGCTTTGGGTGAGCTTGGAAAAGTTAGCTTCAGGTGATTCCATGCCTGCATCATTGGACTGTAAAAAAAAGTAAAAAATAAATAAATAAACAATCATTTTTAGACTTTCAGACAAATGGCGCACAACCATCCATACCAACAATCTTAAATCTCTTGTTTTTAAACGTTTCTGAATTATGAGGGTGTTAATTATCTCATAAGTGTCCAGCAGAACAAAATCTCCAATCTTGGCATTGTATTCATACTTTGATTCACCAACCTGTGCATGTTGAGAAGACTTTATTCTATAAAGGAGGGTCCGGAGGCTGACAGGGTTTACCTGCAAGAAAAGTGATCAAGTCTGATACTTCGCATAAAACTATTTTCTACATTTTACCTATACACTAAGAAAGTCCCCCTGCTTCCTGGATAAAGTTGCATACTGTTTTTTAATGGGCTTCAAGATTATATCATCAAATTCATGAAAAACACAGTCATTTGAGATATGTGAAATTCTACCTGATGCCTTATGGTTTTTGATTACAAAAACAATTGAAAACCTTCATAAAAGGCATCAGGTAGAAGTAAATTAATCCACGAATACAACTAGAATATTATATCTTAAATGCCCATGTTTTCATGATTTTTTAAAGCCCATTCAAAAACAGTATGTGACAGGATGCAGGAAGTAGGTGGGACTGTCCCAGCACATTGAAGTGATTCTGTATGGTATAAAATGTGGCATTTCTTACTCTTGCTCTCAGACCCAAAATAAGGAGGGTCCTCTGTCTGTCAGTCATAAGTTCTGGGACAGTTTGTGTTACCACGGTCACAAACTCCTCTAATTTTCCATAGTGCTTAATGGCCCTCTGTTGTGCAACCTGCCACATAAATGCAGACATCAGCCGTAGAGGTGGAACCAAAAGGCGCAGAGAGGAGAGCGGAATGGGGGAATCTATAATGTGAAAAGTACAGTGAAGTGTGTTAGATGGCTAGTTAAATCAATTCCATTTTGTAAAAACATTAACATAGCAGAACTAACCAAATTAGCTAGTTTTGCATATCTTAACTACAGATAGTTATTCATTGAGTGATAAGAAATGTTACGGTTGATATAACATTGCCAGCAGATAGCTAACTTAACGTTAATAGCTTAACTTGCACTTACGTATTAGCTATAAGGCTAGCTTGCACAGAACGTGCGCAAATGGACACGCAATAACATAATACAAAACTGTACGTTAGTCAGTCAATAATATAACAGATCGCCGTAGCGGCACTGCTAGATAGATCATGGGGTTTTGCTAAAAACGGCAAAGTAGGCCTAGCTAGCTACCCAGCTACTTCCTTGAGATCAGGGTCGTGTTCATTAGACACCGAAGGAGAAAAAACGGACAGGGACAGCCTGAACTTATCCAATAGGAAACGCTCGTTTTCGTTTTGCCTCGCAAAACGGTTAGTAAAGTGTACACGAATGAGGACAACCCTGCCTGATCATGGCTAGTTGGCCACCTAGCTAGAAAACACAACCTAGACAGATTAACAAGAAAAAACACAATATTGTTTTATATAATAAGTTACCACGAATACATACCCATTATGGCCCATGTGCCAATCAGTATCTTAGCTACCTTTGCTAGTGAGCGCCGCATGAGACGGCAGAAAGTAAACCTAGCTAGCCAACGTTACTGCCAACGAACAAAGAGGATGTGAAACCTTTGCCACCAGTAGGCCTATTACTCCAGCGTCCAAAATTGTCTTCAAAATAAAAGTCCTAATTACCGGTTCACAGCAATGATGTACTGTACACAGTCTACAAACGTTAAGAGTACCTTCCTAATATTGAGTTGCACCCCCTGTCCTCAGAACAGCCTCAATTCGCCGGGGCATGGACTCTACAATTCTGGCCTAGGTTGACTCCAATTCTTCCCACAGTTGTGTCAAGTCGGCTGGATGTCCTTTGGGTGGTGGACCATTCTTTATACACACGGGAAACTGTTGAGCGTTGAAAACCCAGCAGAGTTGCAATTCATAACACAAACCGGTGCGCCTGGCATCTACTACCATACCCCATTCAAAGGCACGTAAATATTGTGTCTTGCCCATTCACCCACTGAACGGCACACATACACAATCCATGTCTCAATTATTTCAACACCTAAAAATCCTTATTTAACCTGTCTCCCCCCGTTCCTCTACACTGATTGAAGTGGATTTAATGCTGCAATATGTCATATTTTTAGGCAACCAAATTTACATAGAAATGTGAGTTATAGATCTGTCATTCTCATTGAAAGTCTAAGAAGCGGTATGTACGGATGTATTGTGATGGAAGGTGGGGTGTGTGTTTTTGTGTTTGGAAAAGTGTGGAGTTAAGTGAGTGACACGAGCAACACTAGCTGCAGTAACCTATGGGGAGGGGGTCGCACTCGGATAATCAGAGAGGAGGGATATTATTGTGGCCCTGGTGGCACAAAATAAATCGAATCAAATGTTATTTGTCACATGCGCAGAATACGCCGTGAAGTGCTCACTTACAAGCCCTTAAGCCCTTAACCAGCAATGCAGTTCAAGAAATAGACTTAAGAAAATATTTACTAAATAAACTAAAGAAAAAAATAAATAAAAAATGTATCAAAAAGTAACACAAGAAAATGACATAACAAAAATGAGGCTATATACAGGGGGTACCGATGCCGAGTCAATGTGGGGGGGTGTCATGAGAATTTTCAATCCCAATGATAATAACTAACAATCAATAAGCTTTGACCAATCCCCGAGGTTTGTAAGACCCTGGGTTTAATAATAATTAGGCAAAGACTCAGTTTATGCAAAAGGTTCGTACAGTTTATTCACGAGAGCGCTCTGAAGTCCATAATACAAAGACATCCATTATATAACTCACTCCCTATTTACGCACATCCATACACACGAACAGTAGTTCAGGATTGGAATGCATGCCTGCCCTCCCGACATCTCATGTTTCATAACCAATGGAGCAGACAGTCTTCCCACTGTCTGATGTCCGGAAGCTGAACGACCAAAATCTTTTCCCCATTTATTCTTACTCCTTCAGGCTTATCGACCGCGCAAATGGCAGTCCGACAAGTCCCAATATCACTCAACATTTTTATTTTCTTTCCATTTTTATTTTCTGTTCCTGTTGTAATGCCAAATCAATAGTAGCCAATTCGAAAACTTCACAATCAGTGTTTACAACAGAATCCTGAACCTCCTCCTCCTCCTCAATAGAGTCTACTCCCCCGCTCCCCATAATTAGTCATGCCTCATCTTCCACTTCCTCCTCTGAGTCTAGCTGTGGGCGCCTGACCTTTTTCTCTTTTCCCCATGCTGCTCATAGTGAACTGCATATCTCTTCACCTCTCCTAGCTCTGCTAGCCCCCACACTACTAAGTTATGTTTGATGGTACGGCTTATCTTGGGACGCATTCCTCTGAGGAAAGCAATTTTTAATTGTTGATGATACGGGGCATTGAGTCCCTCCACTGCCAGGGGTTCTATTAACCCACTATTTAGAGTTAAACACGTCCTTTAATCTCTCTAGGTATTGACTTACAGTCTCAATGTCTCCCTGTTTGCACTCATGGATTTTAGAAAAATCAACATGTCTATGGTATTAAGATTATTACATAGTTCATTAAGTTTATCTCGATACTCTCAATGATCCTGGATCACCACAGATGTCATATATCCCTGTCCTGTTGGCTTAGAATATGTCCTAAATTCTTAACCTAAGTCTACCATTATTAAACTAATTCTTGCTAACTTTATAACCTTATTCAACAACAACAACCTATAATAATACTATTATATCAATATCACAGTCTTGTTGTGTTAAATTTCTTACACTGCATACAACAACAGCTGACTGCCTAAGGGAAAATAAAACTTAGCTAGGTAATTTATAAAAAGAATACTACGGGTCAAAAGATGAAATAAAATTTCAAATGACATAATCAGATCAAAATCACTACTCTGAAAAACTCCACAAAGAAAAATTATTGTACTCTTATGGACATAGGAAAATAGACTTAAGGAAGCCTACCCTTAGTCAAAGGGTTCACCCTTTCTTTCTTCTCATTGGTTCAAATTACAAATATGTCAAAGAACTTTAAACTCCATCATAATTATCAATTACACAAATTACCTTAAAATCAGTATCACAAATTACCTTAAATTCATTATCCAAATGGCCCTCCCATGAGGCTGATCAGACCACAAAGGAAAGCCATGATAGAGGTCAAAAATCATACCACCCCTTCAAAGAAGTGTTTCTTACTATATTAGACAAATTAAAGGAAAACCGTCAAACATTTTCTACATGTTGCATCCCAGGTTCCCAGAATATTCCCTTATCAAAAGAATTCACGTGTAATTAAAACTCCATTAAAATTCCATATGTGTGTGTACCCCTTTTAAGATATTGTGGCTCTAGGAAAAATGGAAATCTCCTCAAACCCAATGGAAATAGAACACACCAATCCTAACATAGTATTTTTTTAAATACACTATTTGTTGCGTGTGGGTATTTGCAACCCCTAGGTTAAAAACAAACAAAACATTTCCAGGCCCTTTCAACCTGGTAGTTCACGGCCTCTATCTCACTCGCTCCCTCCAAGATTATAGCCCCAGAAAACTTTCCAAAGAGAGACAATGAAACACTCCTTTTCCCAGAAAAAAACCCACAACCAATTGGTCAGCATTCATTATACTACACCGATTCAGAAACCCAAACGTTGACTACAAACAAAACCTAATAATAATGATAATTCCATTGTACTCCCTCCAATCATTAGTTTTAAACTTCCTCAATGGTTATATGTACTTAATTGAACATGCGCTACCCTTGGATACAATACTGAACTTCAAATCTATGAAATTCCCCTAATTAACATATTACTTGACTAGTTTGGCTGTTACAATTACCTGTCCGCTTATTAATAGAATTCATTAGATTTAGGTACGGTCTCTTCTATGATTCAGTTATTTAAATACACCTCCATTCTCAATATGTTATTTCCGCAGACCATTTAGGCAACAGACAACGTATTACATCAAAATCGCCTCGCTATTATTTAGAATGAATTAGTCTTTCAATTTAACCTAAACAATCTATTAACACGTTCAGTTTATATCTTAAACAAACACTAACAACCGTATCTTTTCAGGCAAAACATACCAATAGTTGAATTACAATCAGAAACCTAGATTTTAGTCAATTGGTGCATAGGCTGGGATACGAACCCGAGTGGTAGGCAAGAATTCTACCACTGAACCACTAACACTATTGAAATGATGGAGACTCCTCGCAAATAACCCCATTTATAATTGTCTATAGTCATAAAATCAGGCACATATTACCGAGACAATTCCCAGAAAATAGCCCTAATTTAAAGGTCCAAGCATTTCTCTGGCGATGATTCTCATTACTCTCGTTGTCTCTCTCTCTCTCTCTCTCTTTCTATCTTTATGTATGCCCCCTTATCTTCCCTTTTCCTTTCCTCTCTTAACTTTTGTAACTCTCTATCTCCTACTCAGAATTTAGGAATAATTACTATTGTGATTTTTGATAAGTTATTAGGTCTCACACGCACATCATTTTCCCCCTGCTGATATCCTTCTTGAAACTTTCTCTCACCCTTTCTCTACACTTGCCTTCTTGCCTTCTTTTTCGGGCTTCAGACAGCCACACCCTGGCTGTATCTAACCCTCGACCTGCTGTTTCCCTTGACTATCTACACACGTCTTATGTATCTGCTTTATCATTAATTCTAATTTTTCTACATCTTAACGTCTCTCAAATTCGTACTTCTTTCTCCATTTTGGGCATTAGATTTACCTTTCATCCCCGGTTAATTCCGGGACCTCCTTTGAGGATTTACTACCCATGTTATTCAATTACCTTTCGTTGTTATTATGCTTCTTCTCACGATCTATGTGTATGTACTATTAATCTCTATATGTGTGCTTTCTACCATTATTATCCTTAACCCATGTTGATAAATACCTCCCGTTAATCTCCCCTAGAAGTTTTGAATAATTATTTGTATGAATCCTGTTATATTATTTAGGTCTCACACGTATACAACTACAAGTTCTACTTGTTTTTTGTTGTTCCTTGTGACTTTTGACTGATCAATATATCTGTCTCACACGCAAATAATTATCTTCTTATTCTATATGTGTGCTTTTAAAACTCTGATTCAATTACCCATGTGTATCTCTTCTCACAATCTTTGTGTCTCACAATTTATGTGTGTGCTTTTTCCTTTCTTGAAACTTTATCAATAGAGGTGTCTTTTGATCGGACATTAGGTCTCACACGTGTAGTGTCTTTGACTATGCCAGATTAATTGCTATGACATGTTATTCTATRAAATAATTTCTCCGTAATTAATATTACCTGATTGAACTAATCATGTAAATRTTAATTAACTAGAGAGGGACACCACGAAATAATATTTATAGAGCTGTTATCTTCCGAATAAAYTCTTAAAGATTTAGTAATATTTTACATCCATAGCAGTCACATTAATCGTCAKTTTATTCAGTCTCATCTGAAAGTTGTAAATCCTTGATTATCTGCAAGAATCCTGGCTAACAAGTTGAATCAGCAATACAAAATTGGGTTTAATTATTTATTTACTAAATACCTAACTAATCACACAGAATCACACATATACAATTAAATCATAACTTGATTACAAAGTGCCGTCATACAGAAAAACGTCCCGAGCAGGCGGAATAGATATGACAGCTTGTTACACAAAGAAAAGGGGCGGGATTTTAGTGAAAGAGCGGGAGACTGGAACAGAGGCGAAGCTGTGCTATCGTAAATACAGTATCTTATGCATTCTAAATTACGGCCCATTTGAAGAAGGAAAATGCAATAAATATTTACTCTGAGCTGCGCTTCAGTAGGTTGGTGGTAGATGGACCGTGTCGCCAACCCGAGTCCTCTGTCCTTTGAAGAATGTCTCTGGTGCCTTACTGGATACGTTGGAGTAACGTTGTGTGTAGTAGACGGGATACTCGGACTGTCCTTCCTAACCTGCGTTTGTAGCAGCTGTTGCTAACTCAACGGCTAGGAGATATCACTTCTGTAGTGAATACGAGTTCAAAGTTCATACCATTCACAATCAAAGTCCATGCTGATGTTGGCTTAGTTCTGTAGTTATTGTCTGAACCATTCTGACATCGGATCGTCATCCTAAATGTCCCGGAACAGGAAGTTATATTTTTGTCAATGGCTTTTATAGTGGAGGGAGAGGGGTGTGTCTGAAAAGTTTATAACCCATGTCTCTTCACAGGGGCGGGCCCCTAGTTGAGCAGCAGCCCAAATTTATGAAAATCCAAATCTCTCATTTGGAAGCTAAAATTACATTTAATCTCTTCACAAATAATTTCATATTCAAACATTTGAATTAAACAACAATTCCATGTGAATCCGATACCTCTGACGTTTAGACTTTCCACAGTAGAGTTTATGTCATTCTATCATTGATGAGAATGTGTCAGAGGGCAACCGAACTGACATATTATACCTTAAGTACCACCGCATATGTTCAGTTGGTCGGATTACCAGAATATAGTTAATTCCCCCCCACTTTCTGATGTCCCCAGAATCTCTATGTTAACCAAGGGGTTTTCTTATGTCACACCGTAGGGAAGAGAAAAAGGGGGAAAGAGGTATTTATGACTGTCATAAACCTACCCCCACTGCCAACGTCATGACACACGTATATCCCAAGCTATATCCCAGGGTTTTTAAAGTCCTAGTTAACAGCCTATTTTTCTGTTGTTCCTTGTGATTTTTGACTCATTAATATCTCGTATCTCACCCCGCTATATTAGGCTTCCCTCCTCCAATGGATAATCAGACCTAGATGTGCGCCTCCTAAAGATCTGACCATCCCCTCCTAAGCGTCTTTAGACAGGCGACCTATATTAATATAATCATGTCTCTGACCTCCTATCTCATAATTCTATTATTATATTTCGCCTTCCAATTTACGTTTTTGTGCCAATGTCTTTTAACCAATTTTACGTTTAAGGTCTCAACATTTAGCTAGTTTATATTGGTAGTGGCCACAGATACCTTGGAGTCATTACGGACCCACTGTCACGTTCCTGACCTATTGTTCCTTTTTCTTTTCTTTATTTAGTTGGTCAGGGCGTGAGTTGGGGTGGGTTGTTTTTGTGTGTTTTGTCTAGTCTATGGGGTGTTGTATATTTTTTTTCCATCTACGTAACATTGCAAAAATCAGAAATTTTCTGTCCAAAATGATGCAGAAAAATTAATCCATGCATTTGTTACTTCTAGGTTAGACTACTGCAATGCTCTACTTTCCGGCTACCCGGATAAGCACTAAATAAACTTCAGTTAGTGCTAAATACGGCTGCTAGAATCCTGACTAGAACCAAGAAATTTTGAGCATATTACTCCAGTGCTAGCTTCCCTACACTGGCTTCCTGTTAAGGCAAGGGCTGATTCAAGGTTTTACTGTTAACCTTAAAGCGTTACATGGGCTTGCTCCTACCTATCTTTCCGAGTTGGTCCTGCCGTACATACCTACCACGTACGCTACGGTCACAAGACGCAGGCCTCCTAATTGTCCTAGAATTTCTAAGCAAAACGCGGGAGGCAGGGCTTTCTCCTATAGATCTCCATTTTTATGGAACAGTCTGCCTACCCATGTGAGAGACGCAGACTCGGTCTCAACCTTTAAGTCTTTACTGAAGACTTATCTCTTCAGTGGGTCATATGATTGAGTGTAGTCTGGCCCAGGAGTGTGAAGGTGAACGGAAAGGCTCTGGAGCAACGAACCGCCCTGCTGTCTCTGCCTGGCCGGTTCCCCTCTCTCCACTGGGATTCTCTGCCCCTAACCCTATTACAGGGGCTGATCTACTGGCTTACTGGTGCTCTTTCATGCCGTCCCTAGGAGGGTGCGTCACTTGAGTGGGTTGAGTTACTGACGTGATCTTCCTGTCTGGGTTGGCGCCCCCCTTGGTTTGTGCTGTGGTGGAGATCTTTGTGGGCTATACTCGGCCTTGTCTCAGATTGTAGTTGTAGGTGTTGAAGATATCCTCTGTTGGTGTGGGGCGTGTGCTTTGGCAAAGTGGGTGGGGTTATATCCTTCCTGTTTGGCCCTGTCCGGGGGTATCATCGGATGGGGCACAGTGTCTCCTGACCCCTCCTGTCTCAGCCTCCAGTATTTATGCTGCAGTAGTTTATGTGTCGGGGGCTAGGGTCAGTTGGTTATACCTGGAGTACTTCTCCTATCTTATCCAGTGTCCTGTGTGAATTTAAGTATGCTCTCTCTAATTCTTCGTTCTCTCTTCTTTCTCTCTCTCGGAGAACCTGAGCCCTAGGACCATACGTCACGGCAAACCGGGCATGATGACTCTTGCTGTCCCCAGTCCACCTGGCCTTGCTGCTGTTCCAGTTTCAACTGTTCTGCCTGCGGTTATGGAACCCCTACCTGTTCAACTCTTAATGATCGGCTATGAAAAGCCAACTGACTTTTATTCCTGATTATTATTGACCATGCTTGTCATTTATGAACATTTTGAAAATCTTGGCTCTCTCTAATTCTCTGCTTCTCTCTTTCTTTCTCTCCTCTCGGAGGACCGGAGCCCTAGGACCATACGTCAGGACTACCGGGCATGATGACTCCTTGCTGTCCCCAGTCCACCTGGCCTTGCTGCTATTCCAGTTTCAACTGTTCTGCCTGCGGTTATGGAACCGCCACCTGTCCCAGACCTGCTATTTTCAACTCTTAATGATCGGCTATGAAAAGCCAACTGAAATTATTCATGATTTTTATTTGACCATGCTTGTCACTTGTGAACATTTTGAACATCTTGGCAGTTCTGTTATAATCTCCACCCAGCACAGCCAGAAGAGGACTGGCCACCCCTCATAGCTTGGTTCCTCTCTAGGTTTCTTCCTAGGTTTTGGCCTTTCTAGGGAGTTTTTCCTAGCCACCGTGCTTCTACACCTGCATTGCTTGCTGTTTGGGGTTTTAGGCTGGGTTTCTGTACAGCACTTCGAGATATTAGCTGATGTACGAAGGGCTATATAAAATAAACTTGATTTGATTTGATTTGTATGTGTATGGGGCAGAGTAGAGTATAGTTGTCTAGTTATGTCTATGGCTGCCTGGATTGGTTCTCAATCAGAGACAGCTGTCATTCATTGTCTCTGATTGGGAGCCATATTTAAGGCAGCCATAGGCAGTAGGCTTTTGGTGGGTAGTTGTCTATGTCTGTGTCTATGTTGCTGTTTTTGCACTTAGTCATTTATAGTTTCACGTTCGTCTGTTTGTTGTTTTGTTTTGTTGTCCTTCTTCCAATTAAAGAGAATTGTATTTTCCACACGCTGCGCCTTGGTCCTCTCTTTTCTCCATTGACGATCGTGACACCCACCTCCTCCTATTGAATTTATACCCGATTCCTATCTTCCATTTGCACAGAATACTTGGTTCCCTTTAAAACATTTTTCTCCACACAAAATTCAAAGACAGGTCACCAGATATAAACTCCCTCGGATATTTTAGCATCTAACACCCAGAGTACATTAAAATAATTTAATTTAATGCAATCCTACAGATATTATCCAATATATCCGTGAATAAAAGCACTGACCTTATTTTTTGCAGCTGAGGTTTCAATGTTGGTTGGATTTCGTCACCGTTTTCTGTCGCGTACCAGTTTGCCACCAGCCTGAATGGAACCTCAATTTCCAGAGGTCAGGTCTTTAACTTATGGATCTTCAGATCCGTCCGTGCACGGTTTTCGGCATTCCCATGGGACGACAGAAAACATGTATTGAAATCCGGCTCGAAGGACCAAGCTGTCATGAGAATTTTCAATCCCAATGATAATAACTACAATCAATAAGCTTTGACCAATCCCCGAGGTTTGTAAGACCCTGGGTTTAATAATAATTAGGCAAAGACTCAGTTTATGCAAAAGGTTCGTACAGTTTATTCACGAGAGCGCTCTGAAGTCCATAATACAAAGACATCCATTTTATAACTCACTCCCTATTTACGCACATACATACACAGACAGTAGATATCCTACGCACATACATACACACGAACATTAGGTGAGTTGTATCCACTGTTTTACACTACCAAGCTGACAGTTCCATTCCCCCAAGATTAGAAGAACCTTGAAAGGACTTGTAAGGACTCCCTGTCCTATCATAAGTTTCTCAGAGTTTTAGCCAGGTCGGGTCAAACACAGTTGAATTGTTCTCGGTATTTTCTTATATATATATATATATATATTATATATATATACACACACACACACACACACACACACACACACACACACACACACACACACCAGCACTACACACACACATATAATTCTCTCCCTCACATGTCTCTACCGAACGTTATTGGACTTATGTTTAGTACTTTAACTTATTCGGGGTAGGGGGCATTTTCACTTTTGGATAAATAGCATGCCCAAATTCAACTGCCTGCTACTCATCCCCAGAATATAAGATATGCATATTATTAGTAGATTTGGATAGAAAACACTCTGAAGTGTCTAAAACTGTTTGAATCATGTCTGTGAGTATAACATAACTTATGTAGCAGGCAAAACCCAGAGGACAAACCATTCAGATTTTTCTTTTTTTGAGGTCACTGTCTTTTCAATGTGTTTTCATTGGGACACCAGATTTCTAAGGGACTTGTTTGCAGTTCCTACCGCTTCCACTGGATGTCACCAGTCTTTGGAAATTGGTTGAGGTTTTTCCTTTGTGTAATGAAGAAGTACGGCCATCTTAAATGAGGGTCACTTGAAGTAAATTGTTTGAGAGAGGCACWTTACCAGAAAAGTTGCRTYAGTTTGTTTTCTTTTTGTATTGAACACAGATCATCCCGTCTTCAATTTGATCGATTATTAACGTTTAAAAATACCTAACGTTGTATTACAAAAGTAGTTTGAAATGTTTTGGTAAAGTTTACATGTAACTTTTGATATATTTTGTAGTGACGTTGCGCAAGTTGGAAGCTGTGTTTTTCTGGATGAAACGCGCCAAATAAATTGACATTTTGGATATATATCGACGGAATTAATCGAACAAAATGACCATTTGTGATGTTTATGGGACATATTGGAGTGCCAACAAAAGAAGTTTGTCAAAGCTAAGGCATGAATTATATTTTTATTTCTGCGTTTTGTGTCGTGCCTGCAGTGTTGAAATATGCTACTCGCTTTGTTTACTGTTGTGCTATCATCAGATAATAGCATCTATGCTTTCGACCGAAAAGCCTTTTTGAAATCTGACATGTTGGCTGGATTCACAACGAGTGTAGCTTTAATTTGGTGTCTTACATGTGTGATTTAATGAAAGTTAGTTTTTATATCATTTTATTTGAATATGGCGCTCTGTATTTTCCCTGGCTATTGGCCAGGTGGGGCGATTGCGCCCCACCTACCCCAGAGAGGTTAATCATTCATTATACATGCTACATAAACTAATAATCACTAATTGTTACGTTTCAGGGTGGAATACTTTAATCATTACCTTTAAGCATATAATTCCCTTATCAGGGGGTACAGGTTAATCGAGGTAATTTGTAAAGTGACTGTGCATAGATAATGAACAGCTAGTAGCAGCAGTGTAAAAACAAAGTAGGGGGTGGGCAATGTAAATAGTCCGGGTGGCCATTTGATTAGTTGTTCAGAAATCTTATAGATTGAGGGTAGAAGCTGTTAAGGAGCCTTTTGGTCCTAGACTTGGCGCTCCGGTACCGCTTGCCGTGCGGTAGGAGAGAGAACAGTCTATGACTTGGGTGACTGGAGTCTTTGACAATTCTATGGGCCTTCCTCTGACACCGACGAGTATATAGGTCCTGGATGTCAGGAAGCTTGGCCCCAGTGATGTACTGGGCCGTACGCACTACCCTCTGTAGCGCCTTACGGGCAGATGCAGAGCAGTTGCCATACCAGGCGGTGATGCAACCAGTCAGGATGCTCTCGATGGTGCAGCTGTAGAACTTTTTGGTTGTTTTCTCTTTGTCATTATGGGGTATTGTGTGTAGATTGATGAGGGAAAAAAGTTATTGAATACATTTTAGAATAAGGCTGTAATGTAACAAAATGTGGAAAAAGGGAAGGGGTATGAATATTTCCCAAATGCACTGTATATTACACTTACATCATTTCCATGTGGGCAAGAATATTGGAAATTTAATCAAAGCTTATTGGATGATAACTTGTTTTTAACAAGGAGAGAATCATTTTTAACAGACGTTTTCCTTCATGATATAGGTTCAGCAGATCCCCTTATTGTATAGGACACTTTTAAATGTGCCTTTAGAGGCCATGCATTTCAGTACTCATCTCTAAAACAAAAGCAATTTAGGTCGAAAGAGTCCATATTAACAAAGGAAAAGGAATGACTAACAGTACAGATAGATAGCAATAAAAACTGTACGGTAGAGGCTCAGAGTAAGTTAGAGGAAAAACAAAAGGAAATGGAGGAACTTATTCAAGAAAGACCAAGTGAAATATATTATAAAAATAAAGCGAACTGGATGGAATATGTGGAAAAATGCACCAAATTATTTTTTAATCTTCAACATAGAAATGCTACCCGGAAGAATTTACTGAAACTTGTTACAAATGATGGAGTCACCCATGATTCACCAAATAATATTTTGAAAGAGGAAGTAAAGTACTTTAAGCATATGTTTTTGTTTCAGTCTCCTCCATCTGCACTAAACAGCTAATTATATGGTTGTTTTATCTATTAATAATGTACAATTAACAGCTGTACAGAGAAACTCATTGGAAGGCCAAATTACAGAGGAGGAACTTCTTGATGCAATTTATGCCTTTAATTCAGGGGAAACTCCAAGGCTGGATGGCATACCAGTGGAGGTATACCAATTCTTTTTTTATATAATCAGAGGGCCATTATTAGCATGTTTTAACCACTCCTATATAAATGGTAGATTATCAGACACTCAACAAGAAGGTCTGATTTCATTATTACTGATAAAGGATCCAAGTGGTAAATATAAAGATCCAAACCATTTAAATAATTGGAGGCCTCTTACACTTCAGTCTTGTGATGCAAAAATTCTAGCAAAATGCATTTCACATAGAATTCAGAAGGTATTGTCAAATATTATTCATCCTAAGAAGACAGGTTTTTTACATGGACGACACATTGGAGATAATATAAGACAAGTACTGGAAACAATAGAACACTATGAAAAATCTGAGGAACCAGGTCTGGTATTCATAGCTGACTTTGAAAAGGCTTTTGATAATGTACGACTGGAGTTTATTTATACATGCCTGGAATAATTCCATTTTGTAGAATCTCTTGTAAAATGGGTTAAAGTTATGCATAGTAATCCTAGGTGTAAAATAGTTAATAATGGCTACTTCTCAGAAATATTTGAACGGTCAAGAGGAGTAAAACAAGGTTGTCCACTATCGGCATATCTATTTATTATTGCCATCGAAATGTTAGCTGTTAAAATCAGATCCAACAATAACATCAAGGTGTTACAAAACAAGGTGTTACAAAATATCAAGGTGTTACAAAACAAGGTGCTTAAAAACAAAGGTGTGATTGTACGCTGATGATTCATGTTTTCTTTTAAATCCACAATTTGGATCCCTCTGTCCTTCCGGCGAACTTGTCCTATCTGGCAACATATATTATGGTTAAACTCAAATATGCTGATTGATAAAAAAAACATTAAATTTGTTTTTAGAATCTTTGTAAAATGTATCATAAATAGGACTGGTGGAGTTATGTCACACATGCAGCTAACAAAAATATATGGAAATGTCTGCTCTACCCAAAATTACAACCAACTAATTGCAGCATTACCACAAAAATGGAAGAGGCAAGTGGAAGGGGGGAAAAGTACGGAATTTGTGTGCTTGCCATACATTAACGACCAAAATTGGCTAAATAAAATTGTGATAAATAAAAAAGTATACCAGTTTCATTTAAGGACCAAAAAATGTACAGCTGTGCTATAAAGATTGCAAAATAATTGGGAAGAGATTTTTGATGTACCGATTCCAAGGCACATGGTTTATGAACTGATACGCAAAACAATGTCAGATTCAAAACGTATAATTTTTCTATTTGAAATATTATACAAAATTCTTGCAACCAATAGAATGTTGTATATATTGGGGATACAACCATCCCAGCTCTGCAGATTTTGTTTTGGTACAGTCCATATGTAGCTTGTTTTTGGTCGCAGGTCTAGGAATGGTTGAAGAAGTGCAACATTTACCTGGAGCTAACTCTGCAGATAGCACTACTGGGTGATTTGAAAAGTAATGGTCAATCAATCAATAATATAATAATATTTTTAGCAAAATGTTGTCTTTTTAATTTACAATCTGTAGAAACTATGAGAATAGAAAGTTTCAGAACTTTTGTGAAACATCACAGTTAAAAAATAGATGGCAAATAGAAATAAAAAATGTTGAATGGTGGGATTAAAAACAACAAGATAACTAGTGTAAAATATACTGTGTTTGTAAAATGTATATAGGTTCAGAACTTTTGTGCAGTTAAAAATACAGTTTACACAGTAAAAAATATATGGCAAAATAGAATAAAAATCTGACTAATGAGCTTCAGAGATAGATGGGAGGGGTTGATGGTAGCTGAAGGATGGGATTAAAAACAAACTATTGTAAAATACATTGTGTCCGTAAAATGTATACAGTATGTAAAAGCTGGAAGTAGAAGCCTAAATGTTGTTGTCCATTAGTTTACTCCAATAAGGAGAGAGGTGGTAGGTTTAGGGGAAATAATAAAGGAAAATATATTTTAAAATATATATTTATATATATATTTACAAAAAATATATGGGGGATTAGAAATTATTGCTTCCTGTTCTTAAATTTAGTTTTTGCGACTTTCTTTTGGTTTTGTACACCAGCTTCAAACAGCTGAAAATACAATATTTTTGATTATGGAAGATATATTTCACAGTGGTTTACATGGTACAATTATTCTCTACACTATACTTGCTTGTTTTGTCACATAAACTGAAATTAGGCAAACTATTATAATGTTTGCAACTTGGAAATGGCGAAGAGATTTTTGCATAGTGCATCTTTAACATCAATAACGGATCATAGCTTTCACCTGGATTCACAAGGTCAGTCTATGTCATTGAAAGAGCAGGTGTTCATAATGTTTTGGACACTCAGTGTATATTAACCCTGGATTGCTGTCGCTATGTATTGGCCAATGAGGCTTTGAAGCTTCTGCATTCCTCCATAGGAATTAATGGAATTCTACAATATTTCAATTAAACGTTTCAAGGACAAAATTACATTTTGTATTTCGTTGTTGTAGTGGGGACGATAACATTTGAATTAAAAAAAAATATATACACTACCGGTGGTTGAGAGAATGCCGAGAGTGTGCAAAGCTGTCATCAAGGCAAAGGGTGGCTATTTGAAGAATCTCAAATATTTGTTTAACACTTTTTTGCTAACCACATGATTCCATATGTGTTATTTCATAGTTTTGATGTCTTCACTATTATTCTACAATGTCGAAAATAGTAAAAATAAAGAAAATCCCTTGAATGAGTAGGTGTTCTAAAACTTTTCACCAGTAGTGTACTTTAAGGAAAATGTTTGAATTAGTTGGCCCATCAGCCAGATAGGACAAGTTCGACCTGGATGGAACGATAGGATACATTTGTTTGGCTGCCCAGATAGGATAAGTTCGGCCGGCCAGATAGGACAAGTCGGCCAGATAGCATAAGTTCGATAGGACAAGTCAGTCAGATAGGACAAGTTCGGACGGCCGGACAGACAGGACAAATTGGTCAGATAGGATAAGTTCGGATGGCCAGTCAGACAGGACAAATTCGGCCAGGACGGCCAGATAGGACTAGTCTGCCAGATAGGACAAGTTCACCAGAAGGACAGATAGGATTAGTCCGTTTGGCCGGAAAGATAGGACAAGTTGTCTGGCTGGACAGACAGGTCAAGTTGGCCACATTGGATAAGTTCGGCCGGCTGCCCAGATAGGTCAAGTCGACCAGATAGGGAAAGATGACCGGACGGCCAGATAGGATCAGTTCAGCCGCCTCGCCAGATAGTATAAGTTTGGCCGGCTGCCCAGATAGGTTAAGTTCAGCCAGATAGGACAAGTCAGACAGATAGGACAAGTCGGCCGGGAGGCTAGAGAAGATAAGTTTGGCCGATCGGCCAGATAGTACAAGTTGGACAGATAAGATAAATTTGTCCGGCCGAACAGATTCAGTCCAGATTTTGTATTTAGAGTCATTACATCCGTTTTATATGGTGTCAATAAAAAAATTGTTGCTGCTCATTTCAAATATGGCCACACTGTACTTATAGATGCATGTTAGCACATATGCTATTGCTAAAATACTTTAAAAAATCTTCTTCTCATGAACCATAAATCAGATTGCCTCCAGATTTGGTATGTATACACAATGAATTCGCCTTTATTGAATATGAGAATGATTAGTTGCCTTATTCAACGGCGGCCACGCTACACCACTAGATGGCACCATACCACACCAGGTCTATAAACACTGACCTGATGGACATTGGGCCATGGAATGTGTTATGTAAACCTTATGCACATTATCTATAATCCAAAAGGTTGGATTTGAAATTTAAAAAAATACTGTGCAGGCTGTCAGCTTTAATTTGGTATTTTCATTCATATCGGGGGAATCGTTTAGAAATTACAGCACTTTTTCTACATAGTCCCTTCATTTTAGTGGAGTATTGGGACAGAAGTATTGGGACAAATTCACTTACATGTGTATTAAAGTATTAAAATGTTAAGTATTTGTTCCCATATTCATAGCACGCAATGACTACATCAAGCTTGTGACTCTGTTGGATACATTTGCTTTTTGTTTTGGTTGTGTTTGAGATAATTTTGTGCCCAAGACAAATTAATGGTAAATAATGTATTGTGTCATTTTGGAATCACTTTTATTGTAAATAAGAATAGAATATGTTTCTATACACTTCTACATTAATGGGGATGGCACCATGTTTCCGGATGATCCTGAGTGAATCGTGAATAATGATAAGTGAGAAAGTTACAGATGCACAAATATCATACCCCCAAGACATACTAACCTCTCACCATTACAGTAACAAGGGAGGTTGGTGTCTTTTTGGGGGGGAGGGGGGGGGGGTATGATATTTGTGCGTATGTAAGTTATCCACAACTGTATGCAACTGTGTGTACCTGCGTGCACCTGTGTTGGTCATAATGATGCCTTTGATATTCATATTAAAACAAGTCTGAAGTAAATTTCTCCATGTCCTTCATTTCCAATCACTTTGTGCCAATATAGAGCACTGCAGTCACACTAATTTAAATGAATGAATTACCCTTTTCATTTACTGTAAGTAAATTCAGATTTTTAACCACAATTCTATGGAACTGGAAGAGGGTGAATGTTTTCATAAACCCCTGTCTTATGAGCAGCCAATAACACAGAAAACAGAACATACATTTATGTGACCACTCCCAGACGGACAACCTGTTCTGTCTCAATGTGAGACAATGAAGACTGGCAGGAGCTTATGGCAACTCACCATAAGCTCTTTGAAATTAACATTGAGTCACCATGAGTTACTTTTCACAGTGGTGGAGACACAGCTGCTATGAGAAGAAACTATTCATCATTGTCTACTTTAGTTTCAACCAGTTTCACTGGTCCAGATAAATGTGTCAACGACCATAAGCTCCTGCCAATCTCCATTGTAACGGCTGTGAGAAGAAACGAATGGTGAATGGACTCAAGGGCGTTGCCACAGCAAGTGTTTGTGCGGGTCACAAGTAATACAGGTTGAAACGGATAATATAAATCAATACCAGCTCTCAAATTCATACCTTGACCATCGATGAGATCAAAATGATAGTTTTAACCATGTTTTGAGACAATACAGTGCTGTTGTTTTTATGATTACATTGTTTACAAAAGATGGAGAACAATAAGCTTATATTTTGGATTCTGATGCGGTACAGACGTTGAATTAAGGCAGGGCTCTCCAACCCTATTTCCGGAGAGCTACCCTCCTGTAGGTTTTCGCTCCAATCCCAGTTGTAACTAACCTGATTCAGCTTATCAACCAGCTAATTATTAGAATCAGGTGTGCTAGATTAGGGTTGGAGTGAACACCTACAGGACGATAGCTCTCCAGGAACAGGGTTGGAGACCCCTGAACTAAGGTCATGAGGCATTTATACTGTAAGTTATATTCTGTAAGAAGCAATGGCTATATATCATGAATTAAAAAGTCAAAAAATGTATGTACCAATCACATATTCCCCCTTTAATAATATATATATCCACCATATATTACAAAGAATGACACAAATAACACAAATATCATGTATTATCAGTATTAATTGCACATTCATTTCACAAACTCACCCTCTATCCACACTTCTGCTCCTATGACAAACATTTCTACATGGAAACAGCCCTTCATGTCTATAATACATCTTTAGCAGTAAAGGATATAAACGAATTGAGAGAAAAACGGAACATAAGCTTGTTTACTGATCCAGCCACCTTCAATGTATACAAACAGCAGCATCCTCCTCCCTGGCCTAGATCCTGAATCTTGGTGCAACAATGGCCACAGCATTACTTTCTTTTCTTCACGTTGGGCCGAACCTCTGCATAGTTCTTGTTGACCTGAGAGAAGCGGATTATTTGCACCTCGTTGTTCTTGGCCTTGAAGTCCTGCCACAGGTATTCCGGAGACAGAATCTTAGTGGGCTTGTTGTAAAGGAGATATCTGTTCAGGTGGCTTTCCTCCTGCCATGCCGCCTCGATGGAGTTGGCGGCATCGGCCTCAAGCTGCTCACGGCAGTACTTTGCCAGCTTGTGCACGTCCCTAACATAGCCAGCGATGGTGGCGCCTCCATAGTAGTAGTCTCCTTCCCCCGCGGGGATGTAGGCCCGCGAGGCAGGACGGCGTTCGTAAGGGTAGTGCTCGTGGGTCTGCTCATAGTAACCTGGGTGAATAGTGGCCACCAGCCTGCTCAATGTTTCTGCCCCCCACCGTCCGTGGAACTTCGTGTCCACATCCAAGCAGAAGATGTAGTCCGCCTCCTTGCCTATCTGGTTCTCGATGGTGGTCTGGATCATCTCCATCCTCCTGGAGGAGATCTCCTGCCAGCGGTTGGAGCCAGGGACTGGGATGATGGTTACATTTCTACCGGGAGCGAGGACCACCGCTGGCACGTCTTCCCTCCGGTCAGTGAAGATGTAGTAGCGCACTTTGAAGTCCACCATGAAATGCTTCTCGGCAGTCTCTAGGAAGTCACGCAGGAAGCGCACATACCTAAAATACAAGGAGAACCAAGTAGGTTTCAGTTGCCCGTCTCATATGGCAAGAGGATAACTCAATTTTCTGTAATTATGACATAATGTACAGTCGTGGCCAAAAGTTTTGAGAATGACACAAATATACATTTTCACATAGTCTGCTGCCTCAGTTTGTATGATGGCAATTTGCATATACTCCAGAATGTTATGAAGAGTGATCAGATGAATTGCAAAGTCCCTCTTTGCCATGCAAATGAACTGAATCCTCCAAAAACATTCCCACTGCATTTCAGCCCTGCCACAAAAGGACCAGCTGACATCATGTCAGTGATTCTCTCGTTAACACAGGTGTGAGTGTTGACGAGGATAAGGCTGGAGATCACTCTGTCATGCTGATTGAGTTCGAATAACAGACTGGAAGCTTCAAAAGGAGGGTGGTGCTTGGAATCATTGTTCTTCCTCTGTCAATCATGGTTACCTGAAAAGAAACACGTGCCGTCATCATTGCTTTGCACAAAAAAGGATTCACAGGCAAGGATATTGCTGCCAGTAAGATTGCACCTAAATCCACCATTTATCGGATCATCAAGAACTTCAAGGAGAGCGGTTCAATTGTTGTGAAGAAGGCTTCAGGGCGCCCAAGAAAGTTCAGCAAGCGCCAGGACCGTCTCCTAAAGTTGATTCAGCTGTGGGATCGGGGCACCACCAGTACAGAGCTTGCTCAGGAATGGCAGCAGGCAGGTGTGAGTGCATCTGCACGCACGGTGAGGCAAAGACTTTTGGAGGATGGCCTGGTGTCAAGAAGGGCAGCAAAGAAGCCACTTCTCTCCAGGAAAAACATCAGGGACAGACATATTCTGCAAAAGGTACAGGGATTGGACTGCTGAGGACTGGGGTAAAGTCATTTTCTCTGATGAATCCCCTTTCCGATTGTTTGTGGAATCCAGAAAAAAGCTTGTCCGGGAAAGACAAGGTGAGCGCTACCATCAGTCCTGTGTCATGCCAACAGTCAGGCATCCTGAGACCATTCATGTGTGGGGTTGCTTCTCAGCCAAGGGAGTGGGCTCACTCACAATTTTGCCTAAGAACACAGCCATGAATAAAGAATGGTACCAACACATCCTCCGAGAGCATCTTCTCCCAACCATCCAGGAACAGTTTGGTGACGAACAATGCCTTTTCCAGCATGATGGAGCACCTTGTCATAAGGCAAAAGTGATAATTAAGTGTCTCGGGGAACAAAACATCAATATTTGGGTCCATGGCCAGGAAACTCCCCAGACCTTAATCCCATTGAGAACTTGTGGTCAATCCTCAAGAGGCGGGTGGACAAACAAAACCCCACAAATTCTGACAAACTCCAAGCATTGATTATGCAAGAATGGGCTGCCATCAGTCAGGATGTGGCCCAGAAGTTAATTGACAGCATGCCAGGGCGGATTGCAGAGGTCTTGCAAGGGCGGATTGCAGAGGTCTTGCAGAGGAAAAAGAAGGGTCAACACTGCAAATATTGACTCTTTGCATCAACTTCATGTAATTGTCAATAAAGCCTTTGACAGTTATGAAATGCTTGTAATTATACTTCAGTATTCCATAGTAACATCTGACAAAAATATCTAAAGAAACTGAAGCAGCAAACTTTGTGGAAATTAATATTTGTGTCATTCTCAAAACTTTTGGCCACGACTGTATAATCTAAATCAAGATATTTTCCAACTTTGAGGTAGGCCTGCTGAGACTGAGACTCACTAGTTTGGGAAAAGGGTGTAGTGGAAACTAAGGCACTCAAAGGTTGGCAGTCAAAGTGTGGAACTTACAGTGAGGAACATTTAAGAACAAAATGTGTGGGTTGTACATTTTTTAAACATTTCTTCTCAGCTAACCAGAGAAAGTGCAAACTAAGTTTGAACCTATTTTTACCGGTCACTCTTGTACATGCCCATGTGACATGTATTTTTATGTACCCAGGAGGTAGAGAAAGGTAAAGAGAAGCGATGGTCTAGCAGGGGCCATGCTCTATGTGTAAGCTACTGTGAGTGTGAGTGAGTGACACAGGGAACAGGGAGGAGGGAGAGACGAGAGACAGCAACCAACCAAGCCGACTGGTGCTATAGTAGACTAATAGCTGCCATAGCTAGGTTATTTATCATCCAATATGATTACGTAGTACCTGTTTTGACAGCATCAAGCTGAGATCTACACCTCAGATGACTTAAAAAATACGGCTGCAGGAAGATGTTTTTCAATTTATCAGGGGGTGTTGCAGCACCCTCAGCACCCCTACTGCCCGTGGCTATGCCTAAGCAACATTAACATATAAAAACAGTTCTGTAGCAATGTGGTTTGTGCAATAGGCTATAGGCCCAATACATTATCATCACTGCATATTGGCTATGCTTGAATTGCCCTGCCAATGCTGTTCTTCTCAGACCATTTTGAAATTATATATAAAAATTATAGGTACATGATCACACTGGTAATATATAATTTGTTGTATTACTTGTGAGGCACAGCTGAGTGAGCATAATCATTTGCTTTTTATTTATTTATTTTACTGGATTGATAGTCTGCATCTGATGGGGCCATTCTGAGGGGAGGGAGGGAGGGAGAGAGCAGCGGTGAGGCTGTCTCTCATCCGACTCATCATCCCTCTGCTCTCCCTCGCTCCGCTGACAAAAAGGGGACATTCTTCCAGCTGATGGCGAAACTCAAGTTGCACTGCATTATTTCTGCCTCATGCACCAATTCATGTTGTTACTCATGGTAGCCTAGTGGTTAAGTAGTTGAAAGGTTGCTTGCTTGAATCCCTGAGCAGACTGGGTGGAAAATATGTTGATGTGCCCTTGAGTCTCTCTCTAGTCATGACTTTACAGGTTTCAAAATTTCACAGTATCAACTTTGCTGTGTGCTTGAGGCTTCTTTATACAGCCTAAGGCTCGAGGAAACCATAAAGACACGGTGATATGAGGTATCTGATTGGCCAGCGGTAGACCTATACGTGCACTTGATTTTCTCTCTGGGCCTGCCGGATATGCGGAGTTCTACCTTCAGACACATGAAATGGTTCAAAATGGGAACACAATGAGAAAAAAATAGGAATGGAAGGCTTTATCATTGTTTTTTTACAGAAATGTTTGATGACCGACTACGAATGTTATTCTGCATTTGAGGCTCAGTGCTACCAGACATCCTGGTAGGGACGGCTGACGTGTGTGAGACTACTTACTTGCCAACAGCAAAGACGGTTGTGGCAATGCTTAGGTGCATAGGCTTGTAAATGCTGTCAACAATCAAGGGATTAAAGGTGCCTTCCCAGACAATTGGTGCCAACCAAGGGGTGACAGTTACCACATTGGTGCGCCTAAAAAAACAAAAGATATGTTAAAAGCTTGTGAACGCCCAGAGATATTCAATGCATCATAAGCAACTCTTTCATAGTGACTACATTTCCTGTACTTCCAAATGCACCTTCTCCTACTGATACTATGTCTACTACTAACAATAATACATTCATAATAACTTACCCCATTAACACACTGGGCTGCTTATACAGGAGTCTGAAAAGACCATGCAAAAAATGAAATTGTAAAATAGCGTACTGCTTTCAAAATGGCTGCAGTTGGTGAGTTTTGCAAAGAGATGGTATCGGGTGAGATGATTATATTAGAGTAGACCAAAGAAGAGTCTCACCCCTGTGGGGACAGCATGTCCCGGGTCCTACAACTACAGTTTTCCCGCCTGAAATTGACAGGGTCCTGCTGACACAACCTTCAGAGGGGGTTCAATGTTAAAACTATGTTAATACTGAATGATGGCATCAGGAGAGGTTGTGGAGGGTTAGGGGTTCACAAAAAAAGTATACAAAAATAAGTTGTTTGTTTATTATGTCAGTAACACAAATTGTCTTACCCCAAAACTTCTACAATTCTGACATCCATATTTTTCATCACACTGTTGAAGATAAAAAGTAACATTTTCGGTGACTTAACTAGTATGTCAAATCAAACAGAAAAGAAGAGTAAAATGTAATTATATACATATTTACAATGGTAATATAATCAGAAAATGTGATCTCAAATTAGATCTTAATCTGTGGTCCTGACTCTCATTGTCATGAGCCCACGGGGCGTTTTTAGAAGGCTACATTTCAGCAATCACCTATAAAATAGATGATGGCATAGTGTCTTTCTGATGGGATTATATATACGGGATGGGATTTCTATCAAGATTGGATTATATCATTGACAAAGTTACAAACAAATGAACACTATTGAAGTTCCGATCTTACCCAAATGATGAGTAACAATATGTTAAAACCAGGACTCTAAATAGGAGATGGAAAGAGGATTGATTAACACCATGTACATCCGCTATGATATCGACAATGCCCAAAAACATATGTAAAAAGAAGTGGTATGCAGCGAAGCGTACATTTTGGTTAAATGCCATTATCAGCTCTGTGTTGACACACATACAGAAGAACAATGGTGCGTAATCAGAGTACATACACAACAAGTGGACGTAATTCAACAATGTGAGCAGAGCTAATAACAGAAGTATATTATAATTAAATATCATGATTATCAAAAGTGGACATCACAAAATTCATAGATTTACAAAATGAATGATAATATCATAATCGTGGAAACCATCAGTATGACAACACTCATACATTGTATTCTGATGTTGTTCTGATGTATTCAGAATGAGAACACTTGTATTCTGATGTTATTCTAAGATGAAGTTTCTCCAAAGATCAGATATCACTAATTTGACTTAATAAAACACGTTAAACGCAACATACCCCAAAAGTAGGATTCCAACAAGTGGCAGAGTGATGGAAGGACGGATTTTTGTAAAAAAACGCATTGTTCCTCCCAAAGTTTGCAATTCTATTAAATCAAACTTTGAGTGTTTGAAGTAATGCACGACTGTATCCCAAATCCAGTAGAATCTGTGCCTTTTACTGTTTCACAAGCAAAAATGTAGAACTACACAGTGCCAGTGGACCATGTAAATATGGGTGTGACCAAAGCTCATGTATAAGGTAAGAAAAGCACCATATATCTATAGAACAACAAACACACTATAGAACAGGTTAAGCACCTTTTTTTATGTTGAAGGGCATTGAATGGCAGGGATAACATAAGCTGTTCCACTTTTTTTTGTTAAAGTGGCACTCCAGTCTCCTTTTCACCTGATTTGTCACCTGATTTACTTAACAAAACGTATTTTGTTCTATATTGCTTCTATATTGTTCCTCAAGCAAGGTTCGAGGCCGATGATGTAGCTGGAGGAAGTCTTTAAACAACTTTGACTTAAAGGAATGAACTGGAGGGTAATACCACCCATATTTCAACAAACAGTGCCTTCAGAAAGTATTAATACCCCTTGACTTATTCCACATTTTGTTGTGTTACAGCCTGAATTCAAATTGTTTAAAAAAAATGAATAATCTCACATCTACACACAATACATGTACACCATAATGACGAAGTGAAAATATGTTTTTAGACATTTTTGTACTTTTATTGAAAATGAAATACATAAATATCAATTTACACAAGTATTTACACCCCTGAGTCAAAACTTTGTAGAAGCACCTTTGGCAGCGATTACAGCTGGGAGTCTTTCTGGGTAAGTCTCTAAGATACATTTTTTTCTAAATTCTTCAAACTCTGTCAAGTTCGTTTCTGATCATTGCTAGACAACCATTTTCAGATCTTGCCATAGATTTTCAAATAGATTTAAGTCAAAACTGTAACTCAGCCACTCAGGAACATTCATGGTTTCTTGGTAAGCAACTCCAGTGTTGTTTTGGGCTTGTGTTTTAGGCTATTGTCCTGCTGAAAGGTATATTCATCTCCCAGTGTCTGGTGGAAAGCAGACAAACAGGTTTTTCTCTAGGATTTTGACTGTGCTTAGCTCCATTCTGTTTCTTTATCCTGAAAAACTCCTCAGTCCTTAACGATTACAAGCATACACATAACATGATGCAGCCACCAGTATGCTTGAAAATAAGGAGAGGGGTACTGAGTAATGTGTTATATTGGACTTGCCCCAAATATAACACTTTGTATTTTTGCAGTATTACTTTAGTGCCTTGGTGTAATGGCTGTCAATGTCGTTCTCCTCCTCAGATGAGGAGGAGCATGGATCGGACCAAGATGCGGATAGGTAGGAGTTCATACTTTAATGAAACATGAACAAAACACTACAAATTACAAAACAACGAACACTTGCTTGAGGAACAATATAGAAGCAATATAGAACAAAATACGTTTTTGTTAAGTAAATCAGGTGACAAATCAGGTGAAAAGGAGACTGGAGTGCCACTTTAACAAAAAAAAGTGGAACAGCTTATGTTATCCCTGCCATTCAATGCCCTTCAACATAAAAAAAGGTGCTTAACCTGTTCTATAGTGTGTTTGTTGTTCTATAGATATATGGTGCTTTTCTTACCTTATACATGAGCTTTGGTCACACCCATATTTACATGGTCCACTGGCACTGTGTAGTTCTACATTTTTGCTTGTGAAACAGTAAAAGGCACAGATTCTACTGGATTTGGGATACAGTCGTGCATTACTTCAAACACTCAAAGTTTGATTTAATAGAATTGCAAACTTTGGGAGGAACAATGCGTTTTTTTACAAAAATCCGTCCTTCCATCACTCTGCCACTTGTTGGAATCCTACTTTTGGGGTATGTTGCGTTTAACGTGTTTTATTAAGTCAAATTAGTGATATCTGATCTTTGGAGAAACTTCATCATGAAATAACATCAGAATCAAGTGTTCTCATTCTGAATACATCAGAACAACATCAGAATACAATGTATGAGTGTTGTCATACTGATGGTTTCCACGATGACGATATTATCATTCATTATATCAGTCTATGAATTTTGCGAGTACCTCGAATGCTTACACTGCCAGAAAGATTTAAATCTCATCTTTCCAGTAAAAATGTTTTTATCATTTTCTGAGGTGTAGTCACTTTTGAGGACACAAGCTCAAGTACACAGTATGATAAAGATATGATATGAAAAATCATATGATTTCTTTCCTATTCAACAAAGTGGGGGAATTGGGCTTGAAATGATTGAAATGCTTTCTAAATATAGTAAACAATCAGATTTAAATGACTTACTATAATATTAACCTTTCTTATACCTGTAAAATACATATAATCATACTTAGTGCTTTATTTTTCGTCTGGCATTAAGGAGGGGCCTCGTGTCAAATGCATGCTCTTTGGCAAGCTCTTTGGCAATTTCGTTTAACTAGCGCTCTGCTATTTTCCATCGCTGGCGCAGGGTTGGTAATTTACCAGTTTTAGATCAACTGGTTTGCTGATTGGGAAGCGTGGAAATATTTGAGACGTAATTGGTTATGGCATCGATTTTGCAAGCTGAGGGGCAAAGTAGCTAGTTAGTAGTCTATAACCAATGTTTTATTAAAATAACACGAGCAGTCAACAGACATTCACTTTTTTAATTAGTTTTGTCCATGTGGCTCTGTGAAGATTTTGGGACTCATTAGGTCTATGTGCAATGCACATTGAGTATAAGGTGTCAGTAACTGTATGAAGTCAGTTAAGGGACGTCAAGTTATTACTATAGACTGGCCATATCAACGACGATGGTGGGCACATTTTTTATAACGTTTGGGTCGAACATGCAGTGCATTTTCGAAATGCAAATGCCATAAAGAAATATATCCACGTTGAAGCCAACGTGTGCCAGCTGCCAGCGGTGTGCACAATTGCCTTGCATGCTTATCTCATTGAAGGAGAGATGCGAATTATGATATCATGCTTTAACCCGATCCTTTTTAGAACAAGATGTTTCATTTTTTATTAGAATTTGATTAGAATTATACACTGTCAATTAGCCTAGTGATTTTCATCTTGTTATTGACTACGTTTGGAAATTGGCATGTCGACGGCAATTAACAGTAGGCCTTGCCCCTATCTATATCAGTGAGAATCCATAGCCTATGGAACCATGCATTTCCGTATTGAAGCAATGCAGTTTGAAAAATGTGGACCGCAACATGTTCAACATATTTAGCAAATATGGGCAGGTTATTTACCAAACTGGTTATAATGGACTAACATTCGAATCACTTCCTAATGTTTAATATCCCTATGTTGGAAACGAACATCTTATTGTGTCATCCAGAGTCACATTGTA
>NC_036840.1:809808-825643 GCF_002910315.2 Salvelinus sp. IW2-2015 | reverse complement strand
AATACCTGTAAAATAATATATCATACTTAGTGCTTTATTTTTCGTCTGGCATTAAGGAGGCGCTCGTGTCAAATGCATGCTCTTTGGCAAGCTCTTTGGCAATTTCGTTTAACATAGCGCTCTGCTATTTTCCATCGCTGGCGCCAGGGTTGGTAATTTACAGTTTTAGATCAACTGGTTTGCTGATTGGAAGCGTGGAAATATTTGAGACGTAATTGGTTATGGCATCGATTTTGCAAGCTGAGGGGCAAAGTAGCTTAGTTAGTAGTCTATAACCAATGTTTTATTAAAATAACACGAGCAGTCAACAGACATTCATTTTTTAATTAGTTTTGTCCATGTGGCTTCTGTGAAGATTTTGGACTCATAGGTCTATGTGCAATGCACATTGAGTATAAGGTGTCAGTACTGTATGAAGTCAGTTAAGGACGTCAAGTTATTACTATAGACTGGTATTCAACGACGATGGTGGGCACATTTTATTATAACGTTTGGGTCGAACAGAGTGCATTTTCGAAATGCAAATGCCATAAAGAAATATATCCACGTTGAAGCCAACGTGTGCCAGCTGCCAGCGGTGTGCACACATTGCCTTATGCTCATTGAAGGAGAGATGCGAATTATGATATCATGCTTTAACCCGATCCTTTTTAGAACAAGATGTTTCATTTTTATTAGAATTTATTAGAATTATACCTGTCAATTAGCCTAGTGATTTTCATCTTGTTTATTGACCGTTTGGAAATTGGCATGTCGACGGCAATTACAGTAGGCTTGCCCCTATCTATATCAGTGAGAATCCATAGCCTATGGAACATGCATTTCCGTATTGAAGCAATGCTTTGAAAAATGGGACCGCAAACATGTCAACATATTTAGCAAATATGGGCAGGTTATTTAACAAACTAGGTTTATGGACTAACATTCGAATCACTTCCTAATGTTTAATATCCCTATGTTGGAAACGACATCATTATTGTGTCATCCAGAGTCACATTTATTTATTTGTAAGCCATAGCACTACTATTTTAGATAGCCGACAGCAGGTTTTTAAAGCAAAGCGTTCGATCTGATCCGTGTTTACCATGGAAAACTGACTAAGATGCAGGTATCATACAGCCCCAGGACTTCTGCTTTCCAACACATTTTCCATGGGCAGAGAGAAAAATGTCCAGTTTTATATGCTATTTCTAACACTTTGTCATGAGCCTTGGAGATATTTTGTCACAACTTGTTTATTCATCAAAACCCCAGAACCCCCGAACTTTAGTGTTACCGCGAGTGCTAATATTTACCATTTGGGTTATGTTTTGTTAAATAGAGCCCTTAGTGCAATACAAAATTGGCACAATTTCTATATCTCGCCTATTGATAATTTTCTGCCCCGCGTCTGAGCGACTCAGAGATGGAAATTTTGCCCTCGTGACCTAGTGAAAGTATCTTGTTTAAATTCTATTAAATTATGTTGTATTTTTTCATGCTGAGAAATCACAGCGAGAGAAAAACTGCTTTGCTGCAATAGCTAATCTCCCCTGTTTCATGTGCGGTATTGCAAACGGAGCTGTGAGGTTCACAGCCAGAAAAAATCGATCCTTTGTCTGGATAGACCAGAAAGTGTGACGTGTTGCTCTTTATGCAAATTATTTCACATACTGCATCTCAGTTGAGAGCGAGAGCAGCATGTGAAGCCTGACAAGCTTTCAAGGAGTGCACAGTAATTGATTTTGCACGATTCACAGAGCACTCTGTACACAAAAATGTCCTCTAATTTACATGAGGTTTTAAGAGAGAAATATAAAGGGAGTGTAAGCAGCAGCAGCTATGTAGAAAACGTGTTTAAAAATAACACATGCGTTCTTTCTTCCCCCAATTCTTGAATATGTATAAAGTAGCCTGGCATCATTCTTCGGAAGGTGGAACCATAACAAGTTGTTCTGCTCTAGAACAGGAATTATAGTGCTTTCAGAAAGTATTCACACCCCTTGACCTTTTCCACATTTTGTTGTGTTACAGCTTGTTGTGTTACAGAGTTGAAAAGTGATAACATTTAGATTTTCTATCACTGGCCTACATACAATACCCCATAATGTCAAATATATATATATATATATTTTTTTAAAGTTAATTACACTGAACTAAAATATAAACTCAACTGTAAACTGTTGGGCCCCATGTTTCATGAGCTGAAAATAAAAGATCCCAGAAATGTTCCATACGCACAAAATGTTTTATTTCTCTCAAATTTTGTGCACAAATTTGTTTACATCCCTGTAGTGAGTACACACGAAAGTGTGTTCCAGTTCCCGACAATATCCAGCAATTCGCACAGCATTCGATGGGAGTGGACAACATTCCACAGGCCACAATCAACAGCCTGATCAACTCTATGCGAAGGAGATGTCACGCTGCATCAGGCAAATGATGGTTACACCAGATACTGACTGGGTTTCGGATTCACGCCCCCAACATTATTTGAGTATCTGTGACCACACAGAGTGCATATCTGTATTTCCAGTCATGTGAAATCCCTAGATTAGTGCCTAATTTATTTATTTAAATTGACTGATTTCCTTACATGAACTGTAACTCAGCAAAATCTTAGAAATTGTTTCTTGCTGCATTTTTATTTTTGTTCAGGATAATTAACAAGGAAAAGCTGAAATGTCTTGGTCAATAAGTATCAACCCTATATTTAAAAAGGTTGGCAAGTCAGTTAAGAACAAATTCTTATTTACAATGACAGCCTAGGAAGAGTGCCTTGTTCAGGGGCAGAACGACAGATTTTTACCTTGTCAGTTTGGGGATCATCTAGCAAAACTTTCAGTTACTGCCCAACACTCTAACCACTAGGCTACCTGCTGCCCCAAATTATTATGGAAGCCTAAATAAGTGCAGGAGTAAAAATGTGCTTAACAAATGACATAAATATGCATGTACTCATTCTGTGTGCAATAATAGTGTTTACATGATTTTGAACGACTACCTCATTCATATACCATACGCATAAAATTATACTGTAAGGTCCCTCAGTCGAGCAGTGAATTTCAACAACAGATTCAAACACAAAGACCAGGGAGTTTTCCAATGCCTCGCAAAAGAAGGGCACCTATTGGTTTGATGGGTAAAATTAAAAAAAATATCAGACAGTGTAAGCCCTTTGAGTATGGTGAAACTTTTAATTACACTTTGGATGGTGTATCAATACCAGTCACGCAAAGATACAGGCGTCCACTCAGTTGCCGGAGAGGAAGGAAACCGCTCAGGGATTTCACCATGAGGGCCAATGGTGACATTCAAACAGAGTTTAATGGCTATGATAAGAGAAAACAACATTGTAATTACGCCACAACTCATCTAATGGCAGAGTCAAAAGAAGGAAGCCTGTACAGAACATGAATATTCCAAAACATGCATCCTGTTTGCACCAAGTGTCACGTTCCTGACCTGTTTTCCTTTGTGTTTGTATTTATTTAGTTGGTCAGGGCGGTGAGTTGGGTGGGTTGTCTATGTTTGTATGTCTATGTTGGGATTTTTGTGTTCGGCCTGGTATGATTCTCAATCAGAGACAGGCTGTCAATCGTTGTCCCTGATTGGAGAGTCTACTTAGCAGCCTGGGTTTCACCTGTGTTTTGTGGGTGTTTGTCTCCTGTGTCAGTGTTTGGGCCACACAGGACTGTTTTAAGGTTAGTCACGTTCGTTGTTTTGTAATTTGTAGTGTTTTGTTCATGTTTCATTAAAGTATGAACTCCTACCTATCCGCATCTTGGTGCGATCCATGCTCCTCCTCGTCTGAGGAGGAGAACGACATTGACAGCCATTACAGAAACACCCACCACAACAGGACCAAGCGGATTGGGAAGGAGGCAAGAACAAAGCATGGAAAGAAGAGGAATGGACATGGGAGGAGATCCTGGACGGCAAAAGGACCCTGGACTCAGCCAGGGGAATATCGCCGTCCCAAAGCGGAGCTGGAGGCAGCGAAAGCGGAGAGAGGAGGTTTTATGAGGCGAAGGCAGGCAGAGCGGCTGGAAGCCCGAGAGAGCGCACCCAAAAATTTCTTGGGGGGGCTAAAGGGGATGTGGCGAAGCCGGGTAGGATACCTGAGCCACTCCCCGGGCTTACCGTGGAGTAGAGGGCGTCCGTACTGGTCAGACACCGTGTTATGCGGTAAGCGCACGGTGTCCCCAGTACGCGTGCTTAGCCCAGTGCGGGCTATTCCACCTTGCCGCACTGGTAGGGCTAGGTTGGGCATCGAGCCGGATGCATGAAGCCGGCCCAACGTATCTGGCCTCCAGTACGTCTCCTCGGGCCGGCGTACATGGCACCAGCCTTACAGGTGGTGTCCCCGGTTCGCCTGCATACCCAGTGCGGCTATTTCCACCTCGCCGCACTGGCAGGGCTACGGGGACCATTCAACCTGGTAAGGTTGGAGAGGCTCGGTGCTCAAGAGCGCGTGTCCTCTTTCACGGTCCGGTAATTATCCGGCGCCACCTTCCCACCCCAGCCAGTACCATCAGTGCCAACACCACGCACCAGGCTTCCATGCATCTCCAGAGCCCTGTTCCTCCTCCACGCACTCTCCCCTATGGTGCGTGTTTTTAGCCCCGGTACCTACAGTTCCGGCACCACGCATCAGGTATAGTGCGTCTCAGCGGCCAGAGTCTGCCGTCTGCCCAGCGGCGCCTGAACTGCCGTCTGCCCAGCGGCGCCTGAGTGCCGGCTGCCCAGCGGCGCCTGAACTGCCCGTCTGCCAGCGGCGGTGAATGCCCGTCTGCCCAGCGGGCCTGAACTGCCGTCTGCCCAGCGGCGCCTGAACTGCCCGTCTGCCCAGCGGCGCCTGAACTGCCAGTCTGCCCAATGGCGCCGAACTGCCCGTCTGCTCAAGCGGCCTGAACTGCCCGTCTGCCATGAGCCTGCAAAGCTGCCCGTCTGCCCATGAGCCTGCAAAGCTCCCGTCTGCCATGAGCCTGCAAAGCCGCCCGTCTGCCAAGAGCCTACAGAGCCGTCCGCCAGACAGGAGCCGCTAGAGCCTTCGCCAGACCGGATCAGCCTTCAGAGCCGTCCAGCCAGGACCAGCCTTCCAGAGCCGTCCAGCCAGGACCAGCCTTCAGAGCGTCAGCCAGGACCAGCCTTCAGAGCCGTCCAGCCAGGACCAGCCTTCAGAGCCGTCCAGCCAGGCCAGCCAGAGCCGTCAGCCGGCGCCCAGCCGTCCAGCGGATTCCGCCAGAGCCTTCCGCCAGGCAGGATCCGCCAGAGCCTTCCGCCAGCCAGGATCGCCAGAAGCTTCGCCAGCCAGGATCCGCCAGAGCCTTCGCCAGCCAGGATCCGCCAGAGCCTTCCGCCAGCCAGGATCCGCCAGAGCTCGCCAGCCAGATCGCAGCCACGGATCCGCCAGAGCCAGCCAGCCAGGATCGCAGAGCCAGCCAGCCAGGAGCTGCCCCTCAGTCGGTGCTGCCCTTCAGTCAGGGGCTACCCCCTAATCTGTTACTGCTCTTAGGTATAGTGGGATTGACATGGTGGGTGGACATTTGGAGGAGGCCACGGAGGCGGGGTTGACTATGGTGGGTGGGGGACCACGACCAGCGCCAGAGCCGCCACGTGGACAGACGCCACCCAGACCCTCCCCTAGACTTTGTGCTGGTGCGCCCGGAGGTTCGCACCTTAAGGGGGGGTTCGTTCACGTTCCTACCTGTTTCCTTTGTGTTTGTATTTATTTAGTTGGTCAGGGCGTGAGTTGGGTGGGTGTCTATGTTTGTATGTCTATGTTGGGATTTTGTGTTCGGCTGGTATGATTCTCAATCAGAGACAGCTGTCAATCGTTGTCCCTGATGAGATCATACTTAGGCAGCCTGGTGTTCACCTGTGTTTTGTGGGTGTTTGTCTCCTGTGTCAGTGTTTGGGCCCACAGGACTTTTAAGGATTAGTCACCAAGGTTCGAGGCCGATGATGTAGCTGGAGGAAGTCTTTAAACAACTTTGACTTAAAGGAATGAACTGGAGGGTAATACCACCCATATTTCAACACAGTGCCTTCAGAAAGTATTAATACCCCTTGACTTATTCCACATTTTGTTGTGTTACAGCCTGAATTCAAATTGTTTTAAATGAATAAAAATCTCACATCTACACACAATACACCATAATGACAAAGTGAAAATATGTTTTTAGACATTTTTGCAGATGTATTGAAAATGAAATACATAAATATCTCATTTACATAAGTATTCACACCCCTGAGTCAATACTTTGTAGAATCACCTCTAGTGTAGATTTGGCCTTGTGTTTTAGGCTATTGTCTTGTTGAAAGGTGAATTCATGATAAAGATATGAAGATATGAAAAATCATATGATTTCTTTGTGTGTGGTGGAAAGCAGACTGTACCAGGTTTCCCCCTAGGATTTTGACTGTGCTTCACTACATTGTTTCTTTTTTATCCTGAAAAACTCCCCAGTCCTTAACGATTACAAGCATACACATAACATGATATAGCCACCAGTATGCTTGAAAATAAGGAGATGGGTACTGAGTAATGTGTTATATTGGACTTGCCCCAAATATAACACTTTGTATTTTTGCAGTATTACTTTAGTGCCTTGTTGCAAACAGGATGCATGTTTTGGAATATTCGTATTCTGTACAGGCTTCCTTCTTTTGACTCTGTCCATTAGATGAGTTTTGTGGAGTAACTGCAATGTTGTTTTCTCTTATCATAGCCATTAAACTCTGTTTTGAAGTCACCATTGGACTCTTTGGGCAAAATCCTTAGGTTTTCTTCCTCTCCGGCAACTGAGTGGGACGCCTGTATCTTTTTAGTGATTGATACACCATCCAAAGTGTAATTAATAACTTCACCATGCTCAAAGAGCTATACACTGTCTGCATTTTATTTAATTTTTAACCATCTAATAATAGGTACCCTTCTTTATGAGGCACCGGTAAACCTTGCTGGTCTTTGTGGTTGAATCTGTTGTTGAAATTCACTGCTCGACGGAGAGACCTTACAGATAATTGTATGTGTGGGGTATAGAAATTAGGTAATCTTTTAAAAACGTTATATACTTTTATTGCACACAGAGTGAGTCCATGCAACTTGTGACTTGTTAAGCTAATTTTTACTCCTGAACTTATTTAGGCTTGCCATAACAAAGGGGTTGAATACTTATTGACTCAAGACATTTCAGCTTTTTATTGTTAAGTATCCTGAACAAATATATAAATACAACATGCAACAATTTCAAAGATTTTGCTGAGTTAAGGAAATCAGTCAATTGAAATGAATAAATTAGGCCCTAATCTAGGGATTTCATATGATTGGGAATACAGATATGCTGGTCACAGATACCTTAAAAAAAAGTAGGGGCGTAGATCAGAAAACCAGTCAGTATCTGGTGTGACCACCATTTGCCTCATGCACCGCAACACATCTCCTTCGCATAAAGTTGTGCAAGGAGTTGATTGTGGCCTGTGGAATGTTGTCCCACTCCTCTTCAATGGCTGTGCGATGTTTCTGGATATTGGAACACGGTATTGTACACGTCAATCCAGAGTATTCCAAACATGCTCAATGGATGACATATTTGGTGAGCATGCAGGCCATGGAAAAACAAGGACATTTGTGTACAGATCCTTGTGTTGTGTGAAAAAACATTTTAGAGTGGCCATTTTATGTCCCCAGCACAAGGTGCACCTGTATAATGATCACGCTGTTTAATCAGCTTTTTGATATGCCACACCTATCACTTGGTTTAGTGTATCATGCAGCCTTCAGGTTTATTACAAATCAAAAACGTCTAACACATCATTGTGATCTCTACAGCGCTGTTGGCTGGCCGTCATTGACCCTGCGTAGGCTTAAACACTGGTATACACTGATTTATAAGGCCATATGGGTAAAATGCCATTTTACCTGTTATTTTTTAGTCAGGTCGGTAAATAAATATAAATGACGGTCCCATTCTCATTTGCTTCTAACAGTACCAAAAATTAGAACAAGTCATGGTAGAAATAGTTTTAGCTACTTAGCACCATTGTCCTGGAATTCTCTCCTGAACATTTTAACATTTGATGATCTAGTTTCGTTTGTGGAGTTTAAACACTTGATCGATGTATATATCATAGAAGAGTAATTGTTTTTAGGCCAGCTGTTTTTAGTCAAGACTGTCGTGTTTTTAATGTAAAATGTTTTTGTTGTATTGTATGTGTGTTTATAGTTTTGATTAATGATGTGTTAGTGTATGTAAGTTGTTTTGTCTGAAACGTTGTTCCCCCTGCTGCTATTGGACCAGGTCTCGCTTGGAAAAGAGATGTTATCTCAATGAGAAAAACCTGTATAAATAAAGGTTAAAAACGTTATTATTATTATTTTTTTATTTTATTTTTTAAAATGTGGATGGATTATCTTTTCAAAGGAGAAATGCTCACCAACAGGGATGTAAACAAGAAATGAGAAATAAGCTTTTGTGCATATGGAAGATTTCTGGGATCTTTTATTTCAGCTCATGAAACCAACACTTGTTGCATTTATATTTTGGTTCATTGTACATTACCTATAATACAATGAGCTCAAGGAGAAATACAAACACCTAACACAAATGTAAAAATCACTTCATTCTGACAAAGATCCAATGAGTTATTTCTTACGAGTTTTCAAACGTAGTCTCATGTTGCTCATCCGAGTAAATCCTTTCCCACGCTTAATAAAAACTTTAAGTGTATGATGGATAATAAATGTAGCATCATGTACATAATAATATACATATATCATACACATGCTGTAGTATTAGTTAATTTAGAAATGATTGAGTCATCACAGACAATTACTGAGTGATCATTTATTACAATCAGACCTGGGTTCAAATATGTATTTCGATATCTGGTATTTAAAATACATTTTTCAGTGTATTTGCGTATTTTCAAAAACAAAAGAAGTACTTATATTTGAGTATTTGAATGGCTATTTGTAAAAAACAAAACTAATAGTAAGAGTATTTTCAAACACTTATTTTAAATACTATTTTCAAATACCTGGGTTAAATGCATGGGAGTGGATTTGAGTCAGTGTATTTTAGTATTTTCAAATACATTAAAATATTCAACTACTTGTCTTCTGAAATAAAAGATAACTGAATATTGGACAATGTAGGTGAAAGTTGAGATATTTGAAATTGTATTTGAACCCAGGTCTGACTACAATGGAAAACAAAGTGTACCCAATTGCACTTCAGCCCAGCATGAACCAGGAGGGAATCAGGTACCTGACTGAAGGACTGAAAATAAAAATAAACATTCCTCAGACAAGGACACTTGAACGGGTGACTATGCAGGAGAAAAGGGAGGACTCCGTTCCAACATGCATCAAGAGCTTGCCCCAAAACACATGAACGATTATTAAAAGGACAACTTGATAGTTGCGTTAAAACATTTTCTTCTTCTTCATTATTTCAGGTACAGAACAGCCTACACAACATGCTTACATCATGTTAACCCTACTGTGCTCACAGAGTACAGTACGGTTGGCAGTGCACTAAGTAAAACCTCAGTGTCATTGTGAAGTCTGTGCCCAAAGTTCCTTAACAACCGATCATCTTACCAAGGGGAAAATAACAGAATGGCTACTTTGTCAATAAATGGTGACAACTTTCTCAGGGCGATGTACAATATAATTATATAATATAATGCCAAGAATGTGCAAAGCTGTCATCAAGGCAAAGGGTGGCTACTTTGAAGAATCTCAAATATAACATATTTCCAGTTGTTTAACACTTTTTTGGTAACTACATGATTCCATATCTGTTACTTCATTGTTTTGATGACTTCACTACTATTCTACAATGTAGAACATTTTTAAAATAAAGAAAAACCCTGGAATGAGCAGGTGTGTCCAAACTTTTGACTGGTACTGTCGTGTCTTTGACTATGCCAGATTGATTGCTATGACATGCTATTCTATAAAACAATTTCTCCGTCATTAATATTACCTGATTGAACTAATCACGTAAATATGAATTAACTAGAGAGGGACACCACGAAAGAATATTTATAGAGCTGTTATCTTTCGAATAAACTCTTAAAGATTTAGTAATATTTTACTAAATAGCAGTCACATGAATCGTCATTTTATTCAGTCYCATCTGAAATGTTGTAAGTCCTTGGTTATCTGCAAGAATCCTGGCTAACAASTTGAATCAGCAATACAAAATTGGGTTTAATTATTTATTTACTAAATACCTAAMTAATCACACAGAATCACACATATACAATTAAATCATAACTTGATCACAAATTACGTCATACAGAGAAACGTCCCTAGCGGGCGTTACAAATATGACAGCTTGTTACACAAAGAAAAGGGGCTGAGTCTTAGTGAAAGAGCGGGAGATTCGAACAAAGGCGAGCTGTGCTGTCGTAAATCAGTATCTGATGCATTCTAAATTACCGCCCATTTGAGAAAGAAAATGCAATACATATTTACTCTGAGCTGCGCTTCAGTAGGTTGGTGGTAGATGGAAGACCGTATCGCCAACCCGAGTCCTCTGTCCTTTGGAGAATGTCTCTGGTCTCTGGTAKTCACGGKATACTTTGTAGTAACGTTGTGTGTGGAAGACGGGATACTCGGACTGTCCTTCCTAACCTGCGTTTGTAGCAGCTGTTRCCAACTCAACGGCTAGGAGATATCACTTCTGTAGTGAACACGAGTTCAAAGTTCATACCATTCACAATCAAAGTCCATGCTGATGTTGGCCTAGTTCTGTAGTTATTGTCTGAACCATCTTGACATCGGATCGTCATCCAAAATGTACCCGGTACAGAAAGTTACATTTTTGTCACTGGCTTTATATAGTGGAGGTAGAGGGGTGTGTCTGAAAAGTTTATAACCCATGCCTCTTCACAGGGGCGGGCCACTGTGAGCAGAGGAAAACTTATGAAAGCACAGATCTCTCATTTGGAAGCTAAAATTACATTTCACCTCTTCACAAATAATGTCATATTCAAACATTTCAATTAAACAACAATTCCACGTGAATCCGATACCTCTGACGTTTAGACTTTTCACAGTAGAGTTTGTCATTCTATCATTGATGAGAATGTGTCAGAGGGCAACCGAACTGACATAATATACCTTAAGTACCACCGCATATGTTCAGTTGGTTGGATTGCCAGAATATAGTTCATTTCCCCCCAACTTCTGATGTTACCCAGAATCTCTATGTTAACCCATGGGTTTCCTTATGTCACATCAGTTATAGTGGGGAGAGAGAAAAAGGGGGAARGAGGTATTTATGACTGTCGTAAACCTACCCCCAACCCAACGTCATGACAGTCCCCCCATGTTGGGTTCAATCTTGCGATTAACCTGCATGTTGCAAACCAACATACAAATGACCGTGGGTTGYCCTGGTTGTGGACCATCGTTKTGGTCCCCATCTGGTGGTCGMYCCAGGTAGGGTWTCTGCGAATSAAGAAGTCTGCTCCWTGGYTGGACAGCAGATGTCCAGTTGGTGATCGCTGTGGCAGTCCCCCCTCTGGTGTGGTCGACCCGGGTAGGGTGTCTGCAAATGAAGAAGTCTGCTYCATGGCTGGACAGCAGATGTCCAGTTGGTGATCGCTGTGGCAGTCCCCCCTCTGGTGTGGTCGACCCGGGTAGGGTGTCTGCAAATGAAGAAGTCTGCTTCATGGCTGGACAGCAGATGTCCAGTTGGTGATCGCTGTTGCAGTCCCCCCTCTGGTGTGGTCGACCCGGGTAGGGTGTCTGCAAATGAAGAAGTCTGCTCCATGGCTGGGCAGCGGAGGTCCGGATTGGGATCGCCGTTCCGGAGCCGTAGTCTGGTCGTCCAGACTGGAAGATCTGGGCAGTAACTTAGGCAGATGTTAACAACGCACACACACTCATGAAATATATCATTACATTTCCTCCCAAATGAGCGGCGTTGTGGCACTAACTGATGGTTGTATGGGGAAGTTGTTTATGGCTCTATCACTTTCTACATGCCGAAGAAAATGAAACAAAATGACTGAAAGCATAAACAAAACAAAATATAGTTATGCCACCTTAACCATCTAATTGGACTGTATTCTATCTACGTCCATGGTCTTGGCAAARTGACCCTATCATGGCATTGTCTAATGTCATATCTAGGGCTCTTCTAATTTGCGGGGTGTTGGTTAGGGTACTATCCTAAGTTGATAACTATATGATACGTCTACAGCTGTAAGGCACTAGTTTTGGGCAGTCTACAGGGATGACCTATGRACTTCTGAGAAGAAAACTGGTGAGTGCTGTAGCTGTAGAGTTAAAGGCCTCAAAATAAMTGTTYAACTTTACTAAGGCTGGTATTTTKCTCGGACCCTTAAGTGATCCTAGCATAAATCCTAATTGGATGTTCCGTTGTACATGTGCGTTTATGCTTACGCAAGCACACATGTCAAGGGAAGGAAACCAAGTATCCTGGCAGATTACAACTTGTTCAGAATGAGTCTGACGTAGTCAGGTAATTTTCAGGTCAATGCCTGGAGGTCAGTCAGAATTGGTGTCGAAGGAGTCTGTAGTGGTTTTACTACCAGTCACTGTCTTCCACTATTGGGGCGGCAGGGTAGCCTAGTGGTTAGAGTGTTGGACTAGTAACCGAAAGGTTGCAAGTTCAAATCCCCGAGCTGACAAAGTACAAATCTGTCGTTCTGCCCCTGAACAGGCAGTTAACCCACTGTTCCTAGGCCGTCATTGAAAATAAGAATTTGTTCTTAACTGACTTGCCTAGTTAAATAAAAGGCAAATAAAAAAATAAAAAAAATAAAAAAAATTGTAGTGGCAGTAGGTATGAGGAAGTATTCTTCATAGCTATGTTATCCACGGAGGAGCTAACCTCATGACGGAAGTACTAAGTATTAGACCAGTCGTACATGGTGTGATCGTGGTTCCTGCCTTCTAATAACTTTTCTCCTGAACGGAGGGTTCTATTTATTAGTGGCGTGTGTAACCATTGGAAGAGTGCAATGGAGATTCCCTTCCCCGCGCTGCACCCTGAGTGACTCCTATGTTGCTATTATCAATAGCAATTTAACTTGTGAGGTTACTAATCCTCTTACTGAGTGTTGCTGGACTGACTGTGGTATTGGTACTGGTACTCAAGGGGTCCAGTCGTCCTACCGATTTATTCTGAAATGTTATCCTACAGGAATACATGATTAGAGCTTTTTACTAGTTGTCTTGTAGTGACTACTACACATGGCAAGGAATGATTATTGTTGMCATTTGTTTTGGAGGTGGACAAGTCCACTGGACTTCCTTTACGACCAGTGTGGTACACCTCAATAATATCTTAGATGTGTTCTAAGATAATCCCCGTCTAGGGGCCTGTCTGCTCCTCACTGTTCTCAAATGGGAGTTTACAACTAGATTTGATTTATGCTCTGGCGGCCTCGTACGGTGTTGTCCGTAGTCTCGACCCCCCCACCGGCCTCGATAAGGCTCATCATGGGTCTGGGCTACTATTCCCCCCCTTTGCGTCYCGGGACCCCCCCACCAGCATGTGGTGTTGGTATCCGAGGCGCAAACGAAAGGTTCGGACCCTATGTACGAGTTGTCAGTGGCCGCGTTATTATGAGAATGGCTGCAACCTTTCAACCAAATCTCCTGGTGTTTGTGCTTCAACACCCTCAGTGGCTGTCGAGGTCTGTCAGTCACCACCGCGACCGCGTGTGGCAACCTCTTCAGTACCTGCGAACTGAGACGAGGATATCGGTCTGTGATATCGCAAAGTGTTTCACCAGTGGGAGTCAACGGGTCAGTTGCTGGACTGACGCCATTAGTGTCATTGTAAGGGTTGACAGTCCCCCACAAAGCGGAAGGTGTGTCATCGGAAGCAGAGTATACTCTGCGCATCGATGTTTTTCTTGCTGAGACAGCCGCAGTACTTGCGGAAGTGTCCGAAGGGCAAGAGAAGTTAATCTCAACTACCGTATTGCATGACTGCAAGGAGGAGGGAAGTAGCTCATTCACAGAGACAGCTGGCTCGAAAACGTGAAAAGAATTGTCAATCAGATTGGCTGATGGAATGTGTTGAGATATCGTAATATCTCCTTGGATCGGATTCTGCCCCAAGTGTTTTTTAAATGTCTTTTTCCCAAGGGGTGCTTTCGACAGATACCCCTCGTGAATGACTGCGTTGCAGCTAGCGTTAGGGAAAGGCAGTGTGGTCGGTGGAGAAGGCACGGTAGCCTGTGACCATACCTGGTTGGTTTTCCAATCCATCAATGGGAGTAACCGATCCATCAAGTCTGCTCCCAGTAGCAGGGGTACAGTTTCGAGGYTAGTAACATACACAGGGTGGACGAGCGATATGTCCTTGAAGTGTAGTTTCAGCATGACTCTCAATGTGAGAGGCGAGGTAGTCTGAGTGACCCCTCGAAGTGTAGTGTCGCATCGTTCCACTTTTAACCAACGTTTAGTTGGCTTCAAAGCCCTTTTTAGATCATCAAACAATGTTTGAGAGATGAGTGATATTGTCGCACCCGAATCAATTAGCGCATGACAAGTTAAGCAGTCCTCCAGGACTGTTTCCAGGTATGGTCGTTTCGATTTGTGTTTAGTGGACCTATTCCCCACAAAGTGAAGTGGTCTTTCGCAACAACGTGATGTTTGAACGTTACTCAGAGTAACACGGCGCTACTCAAAATTCTGCAGACCAAAGACGATCAGTTGATGAACACAATGACGAAGTTGGATGACAAATCAGCAGAACTCATCGAAGTCGCTGACCAAATGAATGATGAGAGAACTCGGGTGATGAAGATGGAAATCTTGATTTCTAAGCAAGCGGAAGATCTCATCACTGAATCTCTCGCTCCGTACTCAAGACATCTATCTGCAAGCCATGACAGATAAGTTTGAGACGGAAAGGAGCAAGTGCGACACTCACGTGTCCAAAATCAGTACTCTGGTGCTCAAGTGGACTCTGCAATGCAGCAGAATACCACCCTTAGGTACCTCTGGAGGAAGTCCAGAAGGGTCACGCTCTACAGCGTGACTATCCATCCAAGCAACCGGAGCCCGGTCCTCAATGGAGTGAAGACGATAGGTTTCAGACATTGCCTCCGTCAGGTGTCCCAGTCTTCTCCGCTTGGCCATTCGGCACTGAGTAATATGGCGCCTCTTGGCCAACAAAGCCAAAGCTTGGCTTCTCCTCTTGGCCTTTTGGCCACTTTCCCACAGGATAAAGCCCACCCCTCCGCCCGCTGACGCGGAATACCTTGACAAACCGTCAAGTATTTCCCACCTTTGACCCCGTTCCAGGTCAGCCAAACGATACTGAGACGTTCCTAGCTGACATAGAGGACGCGTTGGATGGCTACCCGCTACGCTACGGGTTCTGACAGGGTTTACCTGTTGAAGCGAACGTCGAATAGACACGTGACAGGTTCATTCGCCTACAACAGCAACACGTGCTAAATGACTACGCTAAACTTGCCACAGCTTTAAAATTAGAATTCAGTGGTTCTGCAACTCGCAAACACGATAGCTCACTGGCTAACACGGTCAAACAAGCTCGGAATGAGCACCCACAGCTTATATCATAGGCTTCGTTAGCTTACTTTGGCCTACTCACTGAAACAGGCATGGAAGACTGTTACCATTTAAACAAATGTTCCTGTCGAACATGTATCCCACTTCATTACCTACTTGGGCACTGCAGCCACATTGGCTTGCCTATCTTACAACTCAGAGAGCTTGCAAGCACAGCTTTTGAGGCATCAAAAGCTCGCAACGCCAAAAGCCCTGACCACTCGGTTTTGAAGTTTGACCAGGAGCACTCACTCCAGTCAGAGGGTGCAATTTATG